>NC_068365.1:20709832-20872332 GCF_020536995.1 Dreissena polymorpha
AGGTATATGTATGACACACTGTTAGTGACACTTGCCATAAAGAATACCATGCCTAGGACGTACATTATAGAGTATATATTGAAAATGCTGTTAGTGACACTTGCCATAAAGTATACCAGACCTTGGACGTACATTAGAGACTATATATTGAAAATGCTGATACTCTCGTAATCTCCACATATGCTCATCGAGTGGTTAATATGGGTTTAACATAACTTATAAAGAGTCTCTCTATAAAATAACCATGGCAATGGCAGCGGCATCTTGTTTCAGTACAGAAAAATGTGTTTCATGAGTTTCATTATTGTAATGAATTGCAGAACTAAATGATAGGCTTGCTCTGTGGTATTATCTTCTTAGTGTTACCATATATTTTTATTACATATATAGTGAGTATGTATGCAATAAATAGTACACAGTTGCACATGAGTTTTTGATGAATTACCTCAGACAACCGCAGGCCATATATTCGCAAAAATGGGCATTTAATTTTCGAATGATGAATCGCCCCGCCATAGATAAACACCAAACTGAATCATCAACTTGACGTTAAGTTTTTGTGCGTAAGAAGAGGGTCATATAATGAATCATTGAAGTTAAATGTACGATTGGGCGTTAATTGCTGATGAGTACTCATTCTAAGGTTATATAATACAGTTCCAACGTGGTTGTATGTATTGAAACCTGTTAAATGTCATTTGATTGTATCTGTTAGTAATTCAACTTTAAGTGGCAATTTAAAAATGAAGGTCAATTGTGCATTTCTACTTTCTTTACGACTAATCCAGCATAATATGCGCATGAATCTGACTATTCACAAATCCACGTAACCGCAAATGCTACCATGTTTGTCATTTACTTTGTTCAAACAACAATTCTCAGACACTTTTCGGAAAAAGACTTCTCTAAATAAATGATTCACTGCTTTTAGTTGTTTGTATATTAAACATATTTATAAATCGTTATATTTATAAGTATATTTATATATACTTTGAAAATGTGAATGAGCATCAATGCCTTAAAAAATCAGCCGATAGAAAGATTTGTCTTAAATTAACTTCATTACCGAAACGAAATTGTATGCATCCATTTCAAAAAAACATATAATTGGATTTACTATTCGTCGCTGACGGCTCATAAACGTACGCTGTTCTAGTGATATCCATACTAGCGATGCAAGCAAATGCCGTAACAAAATTAAATTAATAAATCGATATTCATACCGTAAAATGCCATTCTAATGACATGACTCGCACTGCTACAACTAATATATACTTTCAATCTTGAACATAATATTCGCTTCTGCAAATGTATCTAACTTTTGTTTGAATGGGTAATATTTCCTTTATTTGTATTTTAATGAATTGAATGCGTTTCTCAGACGGTACAATAACATTACAATTTAGTTCACGACTTATATAATATATAATAACCCCAGGCTACATCGTATAGCGGGTTACTGTTGTCTTGACGGACATGAGAAATCCAGCCGGTTTTGAAGTAAGTTTGTGTGTATGTGTAAGTTGAAAATAAATGCATAATCTATTCTAGCGGGATCGCAATGCGGGAACACTTAAATTCAATTAAAGGTTTTGTATATTGACATACTTATATATGTATAGTTTGTACATCTTCAGTTGTCGTTTTTCGAGCGTTCTCGGATAAGGCCCGCATTGCATATGTTCTGAAAAATGCACACATTTGCATTTTTATTGCAACAAGTGTTTTTACCGTAGTGTACTATTCCCGAGAATTGTCGTTGGTAGATTCCTTTCGATAAAAATATATTTGTATGCTCCCCGAAAATTTTCGGGGAGCATATAAGCATTACTTCCCTCCGTCACACTTTTGTTACAGTTTCTCATAGCACCTTCAGTACTTTGTCGATCTCTTTCATATTTGGCATGTAGGTACCTTGCATGGGCCTCTACCTTTTGATGAGGTATGAGGTCACTGGGGTCAAGGGTAAGGTCACCGGGGCCAATAATAGATTTTTCCGTCACACTTTTGTTACAGTTTCTCATAGCACCTTCAATACTTTACTAATCTCTTTCATATTTGGCATGATGGTACCTTGCATGGACCTCTACCTTTTGATGAGGTTTGAGGTCACTGGGAGCAAGGTCAATGTCACCGAGGTTAATATTAGATTTTTCTGTCACAATTTGGTACAGTTTCTCATACCACCTTGAATACTTTACCGATCTCTTTCATATTTGGCATGCAGGGACCTCTACTTTTTGATAACTCGGGTCAATGTCAAGGTCACCGAGGCTAATAAAAGATTTTTAGGTGGTTATACACACATAGATTGACAAAGCGCATCATCGGGGAGCATCCATCTGTTTCACTGATATTCTTGTTAAATTAGTAGTTAAAATTTCTTGATCGTAGAATGGTTCAATTTAAAATCGAGATTGTTAGGCTTCCCATTCATGCATTTATGGTAAATTTACTACAAATTCTACACGAGCATTAATTTATGCATGACACAGCCATATAATCACATTCACATCCTGTGTACCTTTTAGTATAAATTGAAATTGGGTTATACACCTGAATGGCTGGTTTGTATACGAGTATGTTTTGAAAATATCCAGTCACTATATATGCGTCGCGTACAGATCGAACAACAAACTTGTCAGATATGTTTGATTTAAATTTCCCAGAGCGACAGACAATATAAACACATGATGACAAGGAACATGGATGACGATAACCAAAACAATATTAGTTAATAAATTGATTTCTGATGCAATGCTTATGGTTGTACCCACATTATACAAAACCTCCTATGGCATCAAGTTTCTTAATTAAACACGCTTCCATGCCGTTTATAATAGCTCACCTTTGATTATAAGAGTTTTAGTATGAAAACTGTACATTGCAGTAAATGGCATATTGGGAATATAGTCATAGTAGATTATATTAACGCCAACGTAAAACGTTATGACTTAAGCTAAGCGGGTCAGTACATCGAAATTATATGAGTCGCGTTCTGAGAAATCTGGGCATAATGCATGTGCGTAAAGTTTCGTCCCTGAGCGGACTGCACAGGCTAATCTGGGACGATACTTAACGCACATGAATTATGCCCAGTTTTCTCAGAACACGACTCATATAATTGAGCCTAATAATATACAAACGTATACTATTGATCCTTTCTATCACTATCTTAGTTCTCTTAACAGGACTTTCAGAAAATGTGGAGGACAAATACACATAGAGATCCACCGCAAGTCATGTCTATTTTTGGGCTGCCGAATGTAGCTAACTAATGGAGAGGGGCGTTCACTATTCCACATTGTCAATTCAGCGTTTCATCTGAGGTCTTGCTCGGGACAGCCATCTAGAATTCATTCGAGCACAGTCTTGAGCAGTGAGTCGTACCTGGTCATAATAACGGTTTAAAGCACTTTTGCAACATTTAATTTTTAATTGCAATATTGACCTGTTTAAACCCTATCCAAAGATTACAGTTGCAAGATGGATAAAGTTTAAAAAGGTAATTCAAAAATCATACAAGATAAGACCATGTCAGAAAGAGGTTTCTGTATTGTGTCATTCTATCAGTATCTTGTCACATTCTCATAAACAAGGTTCTGCAATTTCATTGCGGCTGCCTGACGTTGTATTTTGCAAATAATTAAAGGAACTCGGCGGTGTCCGGATGCTGCATGAACAGTGTCTTTGATTTTTTTGGACGACTGTTATAGGTATAAGCAGGCACACATGATTCGTTATCTTAAATGAATACAATATCTTTTTTAAATACGAAGCCCCGATTTGGAATTGTATTTATCAAAAACATTTGAGGAGAACGTTAGATCAAAAGTAATGATTTCCAATGATTTATATAAACACGCTTTAAGTTAAGTACGTATTATCAAATCAAGATACAGGTCAAGTATCTTTAAACAATAATCTGTACCAGTTATATTTATGAACTTGCAAGTGTGGGTGCCAAAGCTTGTCTGTTATTATTCATACACAAACAATGGCAATAAATCCAATACCAAAATACTCATACTAGTGAATTAAGCCGATGTCACGGTCTTAAAACTGTCAAAACAAAGCTTACGTGATATACGGCGGTAGGTTAGCCTAGAATTATCACAAAAAAAACACGAGTAAATAAACATTCGCCTCATGCCTTCGCAGTATCAACTTAAAAAGGAATACATAGAGAATACTAGGTTAGCGTTGAAGACAGAAAATTTTATGTTGCGAGGCGTAGAACGCCGGGAGCGCGAGCCTTGGCGAGCGCTTTCGATGTTCGAGCCGAGCAACATAAACTTCTCTGTATTCAACGCTTATCCTAGTATTCTATTTATCCCATTTGATTTTTGTCAACGTGACATTTAACATAAATAGATTTAATAACGTTAACAATAATTTTAATTCAGTCTTAAAAGCGCTTAAAATCTAACGAATGTAAGCATGCGTAGTGATATAGAATGTATTTGTTCTGGTACGCAAAATAGTCTTAAACAATTCACACAAAAACTGTAAAACGAGAAAAAATATCACCATATGCCTCGATTCAGTTTTACAAAGCATCCAAACTGTAACACATTTCGACCGCTAAAAGAAGATTTAACTTAAATATAATTCTTGTTTTTCAACGAAAATTATCAAAATCCGTTATGGCGGCGATTGCTCCTGGCAAAATGATGTCGATGTCAACATACATGTCTATCTATCTATCTTCGGATACTATTGAACTTCCCTTTCGGGTATTATTAACAGATCGCGCTGCCAGTGCAAGAAAATGATTTATACAATATTGTACAATAAAAGTAGTGCCATTGAGACGTAAAGAAAGAAAGTAAGACTAAAACAAAGTTTGAAAGTGTTAGTATGTAATGTACATGTCGATTTACGCACAGAGTCGTTCTAAACATAAATAATCAAAAAAACTATACTCGCCTTATTTTTTCATTGACGTTGCAGATTTTGATGGCGTCTAGATTTAGCCTTCACATCCTGTAGTTTGTGACCCAACACAAGATAATCCGTCGTAATTCTATAAAATTTTGAAACACTTGTTGCAAACGGGTTATTCTTACTGAATAGACTTTCTTTGATAAAATAACAAAGACAAAGTGTATTCATCAAAGCAAATACTCTTACGTTACCTAATATCCAAAAGCAAAACATTTCGAATAGACTACTGAACCAAAATACACACCCATTAATATGTTCTACACACACAATTTCACATCCAAATAGGCACTCACATTCTGAACATCAATAACACGAATAACTTATTAAGCTAGATCTACATGCAGATCTAAATCCTTCGTCTCACCGGCTCAATCCGAGGTAAGTAGTCCATAGAATATGCAGTTTTTGATAATTACATCCAGGATAAATTTTCACGAAAAAATGCGCGTCTTCAATGTTTTATTCCCAGACATCGCATACTAGTTTCGTGTACACCAAAAGATGACATCACATATTTTTGGAAAATGACGCAATAAGTATGTCATTTTATGACGCCATCAATCAGCTGATTCACTATACGGATAGCGAAACATTATGTCCCTTGACTAGATCTAAAGATTGAAGTCGTATAATTTTATATTAAAGCTAAGTTTTTATCAGCTCTAGATATATTTTATGAAAACGCATTCAGTGGTAGAATAGAAAGTAGTCCGTGCACGCGACAGGTATATTCAACAAGGTGTGATATACACTAGTTTATTACATGATGCGTTATACCGTCAATGTCGGTATAAAAATGGGATAAAAAATAATTCGATGTAATAAAGTGATATGTTATTCGCTTAGTTGTTTAATACTCTCCAGAGCAACATATTACTAAAAATTAAATTGTAACAATTGTTCTAAAGTTATAAATTTCTCAAGTCTCATACGCATAGAAGTTGAGAAATAATCACGTCATACTCAGTAGCAAGCAAACCATGCGTGTTGATTCGAAATTGTTTTGGAGAACAGTTACTACATCTTGAAACCCGCATACCTAAGGAATTGATGACATACCTCATTTAGTGTACACGCCATTGATCAATCACTTTTAGATGTTGACCATAAGTACTATTCGATAAACGCTATTGAAAGTAAAATAATTTGTGTACATGAAATCTCCGTTCAATGAAGAAATCGTGGCAAGGTAAATTACTTTTATTTGCTGAATGAGAAGATACCATGGTCTTACTGTTTGATTATTACTTTTCAGAGTACACAGTAAGAAGCAATATTGAGGTTTCCAGCGCTAAATTAAAGATTATCTCTAATGTGATGTGCATGCATGCTCGAAAGAACGCTTAAACAAAAGTCTTACTTATGAATAAATCAATACTATACAACATTCGTAAGTAAGTTTATTTAACTTAAGTGCAATGTACATTTACATTCAGCGATGTGGAAAGTTGCATTTGCATTTAATGAACCGAGAGCAATAATTGTTTAATAAGATATTATATAATAGCATATAATAGTTTATGATAATTTATTATAATATATGCTAGTATATAATATTATATGATATAATATGTTGTTGATGATATTAAAGTATATTATACTATATTAAATTATATTATATGGTATTAAACTATAATATATTATATAAAATTATATTTTATTATATTATACTATAGTTTATTATATTATATTGCATTATATTTTATTGTATGATATTAAATTGTATTTATTATTTTGTATTATATGATATGATTATGTATATTTATATTGTATTATTTTATATCAATTTGCTTTAACCAAGAAATCAAAACCGCATTTCTATATATCTAGAGAAGTTAGAAGATGTGCGCCATTGATTACTTATCAACTGCAGGTATGTTAAACTAATGTTGACAGACATCGCGTTAAATTACCATATTGTGTATTAATTTGAATCCTATTAATTATAGGCAGTGTACTTACATACAAATATGAACCATTGTATTGCGTGCGTTAATCCAAAACGTGTCGTTGTGCTTTCCCGTTATGTTACATGCAGCGTATGTGTGCGTTTTTTGGATGTTGACTTATTTGTTAAAAGCAAGCATGGTCTAAATCCAAGAATGTTTAAGAAACTACGATACAATATAATGATTTCTTTCTACACGAAGTATTATGTTGTTCAATAAATATTTTAGCTTGAAGGGGCCTTTTCACATATTTTGACATGTTTGTCATTAAACGCTTGTATTGATAAATGTAACAAACATAATGTTCGCAAAAAAAACATAACAATATTGTCAATTATAAAAGAAAATTTGTTGTTACACCAACAGTATATGTATAGCTCTGTTCACTGAAACATTAAGGATTCCTGTCATTGGTGGGGCATGATTTGACTGTATCAATGATTCACTGATGTTAATATCCGAACAAACAAGCTTATAAATGGTTTCCGCACTGAAATCCATTTACTCAGCTATACAATAAACAGTCAGGTTCAACAATCAAACATCTGGATATATCAATTTATACTCTAGTGTAAAGCAAAACCGATCATTGCCCAAGAATCCAGTTTATGATGTTTGTCAATGACGTTATTGAACTAAATTATTATAATAGAGAAGGAATAAAAAGTATACAGGATATAATATTCTTATTATTTTCAAACACCGATAATCCTTGCCTTTGTTCAACTTCTCCAACGACCTTTCAATAACGCAATAACGGAATAATCAATGTTAAATACATAAAGTAGTGTAATTGTCAGTTAGTTAAGTGTTAACAACCGCTGAAGGTGCTTCTAGACGTCAAGCAAAAATGTTATTGTTAGGACCACGTTCTATTATAGGTACGTTGATTGTTTGTTTCTATTTCTTGAAACATAGCGAATTATCAAGTGCGTTTTTTAATTAAACCTTTTAATACCGGAAGTGGATGGTAGTATGTATAATAACTCAAATCTTCGAAAGCGGACAAGTGATTTTATTGAAAACATATTTTTTCCGATGGTATATGGACCACTATGTTCAGCAATTAACATACGTGTTCGTCTACATATAAGTGTATTCAGCGACCTATAGCACGTACTTATTTAACAATATCCGATAAAACATAAACATGTAATATACATAACGTCATTAACATCGGCGTACTAGTATTTTAAAGTTTCTGAAAAAGTAGCTTTTGCTTTAACCAGTACGATTTCATTTTCTAGAAAGGGCTAAAATAGTGACATTATTGCTTGTCTGTTTCACATCGTATCAAGTTTTTTATTAGTGCAAGTTTATACCCAATTAAGTATCTCATCTCTTGTATAAATGTTACTTTATATATATTTTAAAATCGTGTTAGACTTATTTATAGCGTTCAGCTGCAATGTTAATTGCTTCTGTAGGAAGTGGGGAGTCTATTTAATAATAATATTTTTTTGCAATATTATTGTTCTTAGAAATTTAACTTAAATGAACTTATGATAACATCTATGCCGTCATTTAAACATGCAACAATTTATGGCATTTTCATGCACTATAAAATGGTGATGTTTGTTTTTCACTATCCACCCAGTTTAAACCAAAAGAGTCAGGTAAAGTATTCAAAACTTAATTACATCGACGATAAATTTTGAATGTAAAGCAACCGTTAACACTAGTAATGTGTTCTCAACAAAGCTGCGGCTACGGGCTCAGTCTGAAAGCATACATGTTGTATAAGACTAGTAAATTACTTCCTGTCAATTGTGTTTATATCTAGATCACCATTTCCTTCTACGTCGTTAAGGTTGTAGACATGTGGTAGTAAAAGTATTAAAATAACAACAATTATAAAATCTCACCATCTCAACCAGTTAAACAGATAAATCCACCCTCTTGGATGGAGGTAGGTCCAACCACATGCTCTGGTTACGCATTCGTAACTTCTTACTTTATATAATGCATGTCATCCCATCGCACTTATGACAGATTGACACATGTGCCTTGTTGATAGCCAATTATTTCTGATGAAAAGCGAAGGAATGTTCATCCATTATCCAAATACTTCTCATAGGGGACACATTGTTCAATAAGGTTGCACGTATTGTGTTACTTGCTATTTAAGTGTTTAACAATATTTTGATCGGATTATTTTAATAGCAGAATAACGCTCGTTCAGTGTGATGAGATACATATGTAATATATGGTTTGCATGTGGGTACGAGCTGGTTTTCACATACATGGATTTCTAAACGATCAAGAAGCCTGCAACCACTCCTGTTCAAAATGCTATCGATCGGACATCCGAATGTGCAGACAATATAACTTCTTAGGAAACAAGCCTAGACTTTCTTCATACTTATCGGATATCGAGTTTTAAAAAAAATGCGGAAAACATTTAAGGTTTGAACTTCCTGTTTAACATGATATAAAACATGAATCATGCAGCGTTATATCAGGCAGATATCAACATAGTGGTATGATAAATAAATACATAAATAAATAAATACATATGTTTTTATCATGAACAGGGTAGGGTATGATAAACTTCATTAATTTTATTCTGTAAAAGGAAAATACTTGAAATCGTTTTATGAGCTTCATTAAAACAAGCATAATTGATGCGTAAAGTTTCGTCCCATATTAGCCTGTGTAGTTGGTTCCGGCTTATCAAGAACGGCCCTGTCCGCCAAAACTGGATTTTCGCTTAGATGTGACTTTCTTTAACATAACATACCAAAAGCGGAAAGCGGACACTTTACTAGCATGCTTTAAGCCCAGTTTTCCCACAACGAGGCCCTTTAGTTACCCTTATTAGTGAAGACAATGAACACAGCAGATTAGCTGAGTTAAGACCTTTATACCAAACAAGTATCATCAAGGAATAACGTATTTCAACATAGGTTTTTTTTGTAAAGAATTCGTTGGTTTGTCTGTAGACTATGAAAAATGCGAGTTTTTCTAACAAATTGACGGTAGTAGCATGTGGACGGTAAAAAGATACTGTCGTTAGTTATATGTAACCGATGAAGATGTATCGGTAGTACGATTTCTTACTGAGCGAATCAATGGGAAAGCCACAAGATATGTGTTAAATTCATAATTTGAAATCCTTCTCCGCTCTTTCGCAAGGTATGCATAACTGCTTGAAGTCGAATTCAAGCCGATTAAGTACAATTGTGTTGCAAAGTACACTATATCCAGGTAAGTATCTGGCTAGACATCATGGATCTGTTAAACCACAAGGACTGGGTTAATGAACGACAAGAAGGCGCTAAACTTTACGAATTGGAACATCACTTTCGGTATTGGGACCTCGATGAAGGGCACCAAGAAGTGGGCTATCGATGGCTGGCCGCCTCTTGTGTGGAGAAAGTCAAATTTCTCCGCTATCATGCCGGATAAGCAATACAAGTTGTGGGCATAGACATAATTGCCTGTGTGGACTTTGTCTCCAATATTTATTTGTTCGTATAACCAGACTACACCATATAATTGCGGTAATGAAGGAAATATAAAAAATACACAGTACTCGCGTGACTTCATGACCACGTTTGTGTGAACTCGGCGAGTGATTTTTGACTAATAGACATTTCATGTTATAATTATAGTAACACCGAATGCATTATTAATGTCCCAAAACCACCACGATTTTCCAATTAAGTTTGACTTCTTTTTAAGTGATGACATTCTTGGTGTATGCAAGCGACTCGAACCCAGACTCCACAATGCCGAGGCCGAAGCCTAAGAGACCGTATAGTGCCCCATCCCCCCTTAAGCGTGATTCATACAAACTACAGTATATCGGTTTCAGGCTTGATATAATAAATTGTTAACTATGGTTATTAAATATTTTAATTTATGATGTAAACATATTATTAATGGACCAACCAACAACACTAATATTGCCTGTTTATAATCGCTGAATACTTTCTTATTTTCATTTCTTTCATATGTGTTAACATAAATTATATAACATCATTATTTATATCGGTTTTGTTTTTAAATTAGTTGCCTCGCTGGGCTTTTTGTGATTATAAAGTTGTCGACGAATTACTGTCAGAAAGGCAGTGTATGATTTTTAGTTGTTCTAGGATCAAATGCATTCAATCAGTTTCACATAACAATTTGAATCAGTGAGAATACATCTTTTATTAACAGTCATATATAGTATTATACAATTTATATACAAACTACTGAAACAAGATCTATTATATGTTTATAGAAACAGTAAGATTGAACTAATAGGGACAATAATACGTGTACACATATACAAATAAATATCTATAAGTCAACGTAACAGTATGAAATCGTGTTCCATTTTGTGCATTTGAACGTTAAATATGAGGATTTTCTAGTAATTCGTATCTTATTTCATAATGAATGGACTATTGTAGATAGTTATAATATGTAACGTCGGATTCGTTTATAGTAGAATGTTTGACCATTGTTTTGTTACGTACTTTTAATATTAGACTCGACTGCTAAATAGGTCGCCGTATTGTAATGGGTATGGTGTCTGCCTAGCAACTGGGAGGTCGAGGTTCAAGTTGGGAGCGTTCGCCCACAAAGCCACTAAGTAAAGTATCTAGGCTCAGGAAATGGAAATAAGTAGTAAGTACTTTAAATGCAATCGAGCCAATATAAATAGGTTCAAACGCAAAAATTGTTATCAAAGATCAGTCTTCGTGTGTGTTCAAATTTATAATATTTACAAACCAAGGCCGCACAGTTGACTGGCAAAAAAATATAGTGTATAATAAATATTGATCGACATAGGGATGTAAACTGAATAACTTAAAAACGTATTCACAGACAACAACCAATCATGTCGTGAATGAAGTTCCCAAGGGACATGGTCATCAGGAATTAGTTTGCTTCCGTATCTCAGTTTGAGGAATAAACATAATTTCTGAGTGTGAGCTTCTGTTGTAGACACAATAATTTTTGATCGGTTGTGCAATAACTGTTCAAAACAGGCATTATCACGTATTACGCACGGATTTGCTTGTGATTAAATAGTCATAATAGTGTAAAACAATTCAAATAAATATAATCTAACTAATTGTATAAAAAACACATTATGATTATTCCATAAACTTTTCAAAAGAGTTCATTCTGTGCTATCATTGCATTCTTCTTTGCAGCGCCCGACTCTACCGATGCAGTAACCTCTTTTTTCTTATTCTACATTTCCCTCTGAAAAATCGAACTAGTTCTTATCAATTGCTAGGGGTCACAGTAACAGATATATAGAACGATAATTTAGCAAGAACAACCCAGACGCATAATCATTTCCGCTATTGACCATCCTCGGGTTCGGTGTTTTCAATGCAGTTCTACAACTAATTATATTGCAGATCAGAATTCTCCATCATGTCAAGATATTTTGGCTGGTGACTCTAATCGAACCAGCGTTTTGTTTCACTCGTCTCTTATCTTTCATTGCTCTATACTAGCTCCATGATGTCATAGTCAATGTTACAATCTCTACCAAATAAATCATCTCTTCGTTAACTGTCAAATCGGTGTAAATGGGCCTCCTTCTTGTAGACATTACATTTTGCAGAACATTTACATATATGTTAAACTGTGCAAACTACATGCAGAAATATCTGAAAATTCTAGAAGAATACATTATTCACAAAACAATAATTAGAAAAAATATACATAACATATTTAGTCTTTCTTTAGCATATGTTGCTCTATTTTCAATACAATAAAATGCATTCAAGAAAAATGTGCATCACAGTCCACCGAATTGAAATCTTTATCCGTCAAAAATAAATACTTAATGGTGTTAATACATATGCTAGGATTGCACAATTAAAAATACTAAACGTTAAGATAATCTTTGTTCAAGTGTAAATAAGCTCTAGAAAATCAAGAGTCAAAATATTTAGTTTTTGAAAGCAAACTTCAAAATGATGCTTCACCCGTTAACAAACTCAACAGCATTGCTATTCATTCACTTAAAAGTTAGCAAAGCAAAATACTTGTATACATACGATACTCAATTACAGATAACAGTCATGAAATCACTTGAAACAAAACGTGAAACCGGTTCTTCCATTAGAGCAAAACATGCAAATATGCCTTTAATAGCAGGCAACGGATAATTACTTCCAAACAAGTGTGGACGTCGCATATTTTCAAATAGTACCGAAAGATAAATATCGCTACACCGATCACATATGTCTGTAATACAAAAGGTTTGTCTCTTAGAGTTAAACTAATCAATACACTTTTATATTAAAGTATAACTCAGCAATAACTAAACGTCTATATAAACCATGATAAATTTTAGCCAAGCGTATCCCTTTATTCAAGCAAATATAAGCTTTATAATATATTAATACATTTAAATTTGTACATCATATAAACATCTCACCCAAAAATCTTTTTTAGACAATACAGTGTTGTTATAAAAAAAGATAAAAATCATAATGATTTAAATTCACACAAGATTAATTATCAAAACGTTGAAAACACATTAAAAAATGTACCGAATGTAAGTAGTAAACTTTTTTTTATTGCAAGAACCATTGCAAAAAAATATAATAATGATGGTATATTTTAAGCAAATCCAAATCAATTTAGTGATTGAATCACACGTCGGTATTTGTGATGTAATAATATCACTTTAAAAAACACATCATGGACATGTAAGCATAATTTATTCGCAAATATATATGTAAAATCCTTAAACAACGACACGAGAAATATGAGACTCGTCATACGATAAAATCCTAGATTAAGAATGGCTGGAAATAAGTAGTAAATAGATAATATGATCACATCTTATTAAAATCAAAATGAGAATTTGAAACGAATATAATATTACACACGGGAAAAAGAGGAAAGAGTGATAATAACGAGTTCTAAATAAATGTAACGCTACACACATTATTAAAAAAGTAAACTTTAATTGAGTGCGTTCATTGATAATAGAAGTTAATGTCAATACCACTAACTGCAACAGGTAATACATAGTTTACTAAATAGTATAAATATGTGTTGGTTTATGATCAATAATTTTAGTTATCAGTTAGTATTTTAAACCATTGAACAGTATTTTGTACACATAAATGTAGTCTCTAAAATATCTTCAATTTAAGAGAATTTACAAAGAAATCAAGTTCCTAAAATATATAATCTGCATAAGCGTGTGGATATACATGTAAAAGTAAAATACGGTTGTGAGCAAAATCGTACTGATACACTATTCACATATATGACTGTAGTTTGAATGTATGTGTTTAACATTAAAATGGCTGTACTCTGTTTACCATTTCATGGATGCACTCCTTGAAATATATGTGTTCACCGCTGTTATATACCCACCATCTACATTACTCTTGAGTGGTCCTCCCGTATCGTCTGGAAGCGGCGGAAGTGCCTTTCGAGTTGCTGACCGCCATCAGATATGCAGTCATACGTATCCTTGTCTTCTAGCTCAAGGTAAGAGTTAACGTGCAACTGCAAACATATTCGGTGAAATATGGAAAGCATTTTGTTGTTATGGAGTTATATCTTATTTAAGTTTTCTATATAATTATTGTAGATCTACACCACAAATTATCAATACATGTATTGTTATCGCCGATTGTTTAAATTCACAACGGTGTAAAGGTATTTGCGGTTACCGATGTGATGTCCACATCGCGGTTCAGATCAAGAATGGGGTCTAATTTGGCCGTGTTGACGTTTGAGTCTACGATGTTGTGTGTGCTTGCATTGACATCGTTAGCAGGGTCACCGGCTGGCTTCCTCCGAACATATCGCGCTGTAAAACGCAGCTGCACGTTTGCTCTGTTCCTGCAGGTAGACGCGTTGATCGTAAACAATACGTTGAGATATATCACGTAAATAAGATGGTTTTACAACGGCCACGACGCTAAAAAAATAATCGATTTGTAAGTTCACCTTAGCACGATGTATATGAATTGATTTGAAAACTGAAAACTAAACAAGGTATATTTGATTTAAATTTAATTAACATCATATTTTGGTTCTCTACAAAGTTCGTTAATATCATATTCATTAAGGAAGCATAAATTACAGTTCGTCTGTCATATATGTTGTATATAAGCTTATACAGTTAAACGCGCTGAATTGATGATGTCATGTTTGAATATACATGGTTTTGTATTCAATATGAAAAAAACAGCACTATCTTTATATTCATGTTGAGCGATGCGTTAGATTGGCATGCAAACAGTCAATTATATAATTGTTCCTGAAAATATGTATTAAATTGTTTATTGGTACATATATCTCGTTTTTATAAACGCTCATTAACAAGTAGAAACTAGTTTTATAATATTGCAATCTTTTCTCGCGGGGCACTTTGGCTACCTTGGAAAACTCAGTTGTAGTAGTAAAATCGTTATGTCAAATAAAACAACATTAAGTAACGCCATTCGCATGCGTCCAATCAATAACAAAAATTAGTCTAAGGCTTTTTTGTACGCGTACGTTTTAATTTCTTTGCATTGATGTGTTCACGTCTTCAAACTATAAGGTTATTTAACAGCGCTGCGTCAATGCGTTTATATATGTGAGCGAGTACAAAGCTCATATATAATGTTGAATGATCTAATACGCGAGCTATGCACGATTCCGAGTGTGCGCAATTGTGTTAGATAATAGATTAGCACACAAGATATGTATGGACTTACTCGCATTATTCACGTTCATTTCATTTAACAACATCCAGTACGCGAATGCTATCTAGCGCTCACGAGAATATAATGTTACTCAAGCTGCTGGGGTATATTTATATTTAAATCATGTTTTATATATTGGAAAAATAAATAAACCTTTTTTTCAGATCTGCAATATGTCAAGTTTCAACAACATATAAATTCTACTGATTTTAAGTGTAGAAAGAAAACTTGGACGGTCAGGTGCGACGAATGACAACATCTGATCGGATGATCTAAAATGTATGTTATGAATGTATATGTTTAGGTGAAAACATAGTCGATATGTCCCCTTCAAATTCTCAAGGAGCTTAATAATTATATTTCCCCAAATAAAAGCCAAAGTGCACATTTTTCCAATTAAAAGTGTGCTTTTAACGCAAGTAAATTGTGCCGATGCATTTTTAAGTATTAAACACCTACACCAATGTCGCTGTAACGGTTGTATACGTAATTAAATATGCAAACATATTTTAATAGTAGACTTTGTCGCGGAACGGTTCATGATAATTATTTAGCATCCTAGCCTTGTAAGTCACACACAGGTTTTCATTAGGCAAATACCATATCTTTTTTTAAAAACAATATTTAACAAAAATGTAAAACATGGCCCTTAAACGTTCTTAAAATAAGTGTAATTTGGAAAAGTGTCATTTTCATTTAAGCGTTTACATTACCTGTGCTTGTTTTCAGAGACAGGATATATAACTCACAAGCATGATATCTACATTGAAAAATCCTGTTATTAGTCAACAAAACGTTTCAATTTTGGGCGCTGTCTTAAAAGCTTAAAGGTTCAATTTAATTAACAAAAAGTCAAAACTTCGGTACAACAAAATGAGTTTAATATAACATATTGTAATATACAAGCATATTTATAAGTTGAAAGGAACTTATCGCGTGAATTGTTCAACATTAAATGTGGAATAAATGACATATTCAACCATTAAAATTCTTTAACAAAATGCATCAGCAGAATGTTTCAATAGTATGAGAATAGGAAGAAAAACTTTTCATTAAAAAATCAAGCAAAAATAAGGATTTTAAAAAGCTTACAGTTTTACTTTGGCAGCAGTGTTTATATTTGAAGGTGTTCAATATATCAAACAGTTTATCATCGCAGGGGATAAATGACGCCGTAACTAAACAAAATGCAATCTTTATCGGTTTTATTTGTTTTTTCTAGTTTTGACAATTATCATCTTTATTGGGGCGTAAACAAAAAGTAAACGTCCCGTATAGTTATCATTCTGATATGAACATTTTATGAAATTTCTGCCCGTGTAAAGTGTTTAAAATGCATTTGTTTACTTTTTGTTCCGTTAACAATATGAACACACGCATTTTTAATTTGAAATGCATAAACCTATATTTCAAAAATAATAATTTGTATAAACATGACACACATCTATACACATATACTTACTTCTTGCAAATGATGACACTAATAATAACTGCAACAAGAATCACAACAGGTGCCCACACTAACGCCGATGTAAAGCAACTTTGATGATTAACCACTGTCAGTGACCTCTTTTGTAAAAGAAGGATACGCTTTGGATGCGAATGAGGCTGCAGTGAATGTGCATTCATCCGATTCTACAGTTGAGTCATCCGAAAGTCTAGGGTCTGCAGAAGAATCCACAAATTTTGCAATGGTTGATTTGCCATGTATATAACCACATTTATGTAATATAAATTGAGACAAAGCGACACCAATATGAGGATTTGTTTAGAGAATATGTTGCTGATATATTATAAACAGGACAATACAAGTTTGTGACTTTTATATTGTTAACATGTTGTTCATTAAAGGCTGATGAGTATTTGAGCGCAATTACGAGAGGCTTCATTTTTCTAAAGATTATGGTATTTTTTATTTTATCCAAGTCTCATTTCTCGTCAGAGTCACAACCAATCTTTCCTTGTGTTGATTTAGTATATACTTAACCTAAACGAAAGCTGATTTTGGAGACCTTTTGCAGATTTGTTTACCTTTTGTTTGTAATGAGGTGTTAATTTACTTTTACCTCAAATCATCACAGTTCTAATAAAACTGCATTGAAATTTAGTATTTTCCAACGTAATTACAAGTTAACTACAAGAGCATCAGATTTGTTACTTAGTTAAAATACTTACTGAGCACAATGGAATGGACTTGATGAATAATATTATACACTTCGTTATAACACGAAACCAAGTTTTAATATGTCCTGGTAACGAGAACCAATATGTTCTGGTAGGGAGTATGTAGTCACATAATCTGATTCAATATACTCTCAATCATTTTATAGCTGCACCATATATCAACGGCCACATGCCTAAAAATATTTCGACCAGTGATACTAAACTGAAGTCGTGTGATGTACTGACACATATTTGTTTACGATTATTTAAGGCACATTCATATAATCAAAATCGTAAACAACAAGTACTTTAATGCTTATTTGATATGAGGCACTTTTTGATAAAACTATGTTAAATAATACATTAAAAGTAGCATTTCTAAGACAAACAGTGTGTTATTCGTAATAAAATATATAAAGAGTACAATGGATATTATTGTACGTATGTTCTATGACTGCATAACACAATACGCATCGTATCATGTAAATAAACATATCATATCGTGTACGATAATGAATGAATGATTTTGTTTATAAGTATGTATATTAGAGCATCTTTGCAATGCATTGTCATAAGTTAACAACATACGGCAATAATTAGCTGTGTGTGATACAATATTGTGAACTTTTGAAGCGGTTACATAGTTAAAATTAAGATTACTCAGTTCTAAGAAGGCCCTATATATTGTCAAGACAATCTGTCGGATTAAATTTTATCGTATTTATATCACAAGTGAGATGCAGTAAGCGTGGTTCCATAAAAACAAAAACATAATACTCGTTTCTAATGTTGAAGTAAGGTATTTTTATACAATGTAATCGTACAATGGTAACAACAATGTTTACTTTACCTTGTGACCCAGAGGTGTGGACCAAACTTTACCCAGATTTGAACTTTGTATAGATATAGTTAAGATAAATATTTAGACCATGTTTCATCATTATAGTGCCTACATAATGTAAACAAGCTAAAGCTACACACAACAAAACGCGCGACGCCGAAGTCCGGGTATAAATTGACAATAATAGGTCAAATTGAGCACCTCATGCACAGGTGAGCTAAAATGCGCAATGCAGGAGCACGCATTAATCCCGCTGCATAACTATTGCTAACAATCTACTCAAGTTGGTATTGGTACGCCAGCGCCGCAATACGTCTGGCTGTTCCTGTTGTTGACAGGCTAATATATTAAAGGTGTATAACTCATATATGTGTATTTAAATGTATATAGCGTGTTGTTATCCCATCGATTGATTAGAAGTACCGGAATGTTTATTGTATGACATAATCACATTGCCAAGTTTGCACGTCTTGTTGTCTGTCATCAACTGATCCCCATCCTGACACCCGCAAAGTATAACCATTTGGTGTTGGGTGACAGAATGTGCTGCATTCTCCCCGCCCATTGTTACTACTGCACTTGGTTGTCGGACCTGACATGTAAATTGCGTACTCAATTAATATTACTTAAGTATGATACCTGCAAGCACATCTTAACCTTTTCAGTCTTCAACGGAGAACAATTAAACATTAAAATATGTATGTAAATTAGTGTATAGGTGAATGAGTATCATTAAAAACTTATACAGGAAAAATAATGTTACCTTACATAGTTTAAGCCAAGGTTAATACTGACAATATTTGTACTAAAAAACGATATGTGATTAGGTAATGTTATGTTATGTATAAAATACATGTCCGCCTTTTGACGATTTAGTATTTACATATCAAACTCGCTTACCGTCATTTGAAATGACGTCTGCAAAATAACCATATAAAAAATCCTATCTGGATTTGCAGCAATATGCGAAATCTCCAACTTGTTATTTTCATGCAGCTTGGTAAGATAGCTAAATAAACATTCACGAATATTAAGATAACTAAATGGGGCAACAACTACAAACGTATGAATCTTGCTTTAAATAGTATGCAATTATCTGCATGTGAACTTTACGGAATATGTAATTACATTAGCAATATTTTCTTTTCATTGCAATAATGCTATAGGTATTTCTTACCATGGTGCATAGAACTGCTATACTATAAACGCATACGTTGGCGATAAGTTTAGCATTAACCACTTAAATATCATGCTATTAATCTGGTATCTTGATAGTGTTCATCGCTTTACAAACATCTGCACTAAATAAACCACATACTTAAGAATTTCAGATAACAAAACCTTATGTGGCTATCATTACGTGTTATCGTTCGGGTTTTAAGATAATTATCTTGTTATTAAATGCATTACAAGTGTTTACGTATTATAATTCACGTCGATATTTTGTTCGCATTATAATACCGAAGAATTTGGTCACAAAAAACCAACATAACACATATTTGGTCTCAATATATGCGTACAAGTTAAATAACACGCAGGTATTCGCAAACTTCACAGTACTAAAAAATAACTATCGTACTAGTTAGGAAACACGAATCGCATAGCATATGCTAAGTGTTTGCGAATCTGAAGCGGCAACAGGAACATAAACGTGTTAAGAATCGACTTGTCACTTCAATAAAATGATGACGTTCGTACAAATTAAGGAAATATCTAGTTTTGTATTGTTATTATATTAATGTGATAAAACAAATCGTTCGAAAAGTATATTATTAAAATGAATATAACCTCGCAAGTTTAAATTTTCTTTCGTTAGACGTGGTGACAAATTAAATCGTAACAGGCATGCCAACATTTCATAAAAATACGTCTGCAGATGATGTTGATAATACAATTCACGTTTATTATATAATTCGGAGACCTAGAAACAAACAAATGTATTTGCGTCTCTGCGGTCCCTTTTAGGCTATTCAGTTTACTAATACACTATCTAACATAACACGTTTCGCAATCCTGTACTTTATGAATATATCGGATAAATATCATAATAAACAAGTAATAACACGTCAGAGATTCCTTTCGAGAACATAGTAAGTATTCGACTTGAATGTTTCGCGAAGCTTCTTTGGCTAACAAAATAGTACTATGGCACCATATCTTGCCTCTAACAGAAGATATTTGGTATAACGTAACAGTGTGTGAAATTGTAATTTAAAATGGAAATCATATATGGGTTATATTTGGTAAATAACACAAATACATACAATTGATCCGATCGTGAGTAATATAGCTTATCGCCAACAACTATCAGATCGATTACTCCAAATCCAGCTGTGTAGAACATAACACACGTATTGGGCTCATATTCACACCGGTAAATGTTTCCCACGCAACTCAGTACATATATTATTGTGTCTGAAATAAAATTACCAAATTGTTTTGTGTTGCATTAGTATATACAAACAGTAAAATAACTTTAATCAACCTTAACAATTTCATAATTTGTAAGTTGTTTTCATTTATAACACATTGTTAAACGAATAAAAAATAGTTTATTGTTTGCATACTATATTCCTGTTTTGCCCACATTATTATTAAAAACTCCCTTAAATTGTATATAATTTCAAACAACTATAACGATGACCAGACGATAAGTCACGAAGATAAAATTTACAGCTCACACGGTCATAGTCGGTATTTTAGTTTCAAGATCAATTTTATTTGGGTTATTTCTTAACTCAGGAATGCCTTCACGTTTGTAATTTTTTTTTCCAATGCTTATTTCGAAGCACGGTGTTTTACATGCACATCCAATGCTCCTCGGCTAAACATGTTGCTGAAAAGTTCAACCGTTCTTGAGGTATATACACTCAATGACGTTCGTATAATGTCGCCTACTTGTGTGCATGATCGTCATTTTAAACGACTTTCAAGTTTCTTGCATACACAAACAAAATGTCTGTCAACATCGCATCTCACTAGAGATTTGTATACTAAAACGTTTATTGGATTATTTACTCCTAATTGTGCTAATAATGCTGAAGCAGGGATTCGAACATGTAATTAAAACTTAAAGTTACAACTATTCTAAACTGCGTACAAACTTGGGCAAACATTAACATTGATAATGAATGGATTTGTTAAAACATTTATGTATTCTTCAATGTCATATGATGTACGTGTTTACAATACTAAACTATTTCGAATAAGCAACAATATTTGTAACAGCAAGTAAAACAACGCTGATTAAAAATGTAGCCTACTGAGGGATTTGAACCCGGAAACTTTCGGCGAATATTAACCTCTCTACATCTTTCCCTCTTACCCTCTGTAGCTTTTGATTGAACCTGTCTTGTTTGTGATCCGGCGTGTTGTTTTGTAACTTAAGCATATAAAGGCGATTTGACTAATGTACGTGTCTGTACCACCAAACTATGTTAACGTTCGGAATGACGGTCATAAGACTATATACGTCGTTTGAATCTGATATTTTTTGGTTAATCTTTATAAATCCATGTGCAGATGGCTTGCATTTTACTTTCGTGGATTTTTAAGACAAAAAGGAATGTTTGAGCATCCCAGTACTTCGGACACATGTCGAGTTCTATTTGTTTCGTGTTAACCCTTTTAACAAGTTTTGCCACGAAGATAAATATCTTATGTAAATCTCCCGTTGCATTTCATGTGGATACCAAAAGCAGGAATATCAAAACCTAGTTTTATGACATCGAATGGCTCTTTTTAGAAATCTACAATTACTCGGACTTAAGATTCGTCAGTGTTTATTGGTCATTGAGCAATTTTTTAATGTTCAAATGCATACTCCCACAGTTTTGATTCGTTGTGAGCTGGCCGCATACAAGAATAATCAAACTTAATTTACCTATCCAAATAGGTTGATACCATTTACATTAAATCTTAAATTTCGTCCACATCATCAGATAGTTCGCAGTATTATTTTATAGTAATGTTCGTTTGTATTTGATATTGCATAATAAAATTAATTAATTTATTAATTATTTCCAAAGGCAAACGTGCTAGGTTATGTATGATAGCATACATCTAACAATTGCTTGTAAACATGGTCACACTAGACTCAACATCAACTAGTAGTGGAATTTGTTCAAAATGTAAATCGATGTTTGTACGATTGTGTCACAACATGACCAGCTTTATGAAACCATCTCGAATATGTAATGTTTAAGCAAAGCAAGATTCCGGAGAATCTGCAACTACAAAAAATGACTAATCCACGTAGTACCAGAAGAAGGACGAGCATCGATCCAATTCCTGCCTGTTGACGTTACGCATTGTGTTGTTTTTAAAGAGTTCTGTTATAAACTGTAATATGTTTAAGAAATAAAGAATGATGGGTTACGGTTTAAAAATATCAAGGATCAGCTATTCTTACAGACAAATCACCTCAATCGCCAACTTCTTAACTTCAGTACACTATTTTTGTAGTTATATAACCATACAGCAATCGGTGTCTTAATATATTGTTTAATGATTTGGGTTGTGGCCAATTTTCAAATGTATTTGTTTTAAATGGAATGCTTACATTTATGATACAAAACAGTCCTATCTAATTTGAATTTAATACAGTTGGTATAAGAAGAGGCGGTTATAAGCGAGGCGGTCGATACTTGGGAGCTAATGAACGCGATTTGTTCACAAGTCAGCTGCAAAATACTATTACTTGTTTTATAATATAACATAGAGAATAATAGGTTAGTGTTGATTATAGATCAGGTTTATCATGCGAGGCTTAGAAAACAAAAAGCACGAGCCTTGGCGAGTGCTTTTTCGTTTTCGTGCCGAGCATGATAAACCTGATCTATAATCAACACTAACCTATTATTCTATTTATCCCACTTTTTTATTCAGTAAACCTTTTTATTTTAACAAAATTAGTTTTCATGAGTGTTTGTCGTACTTTGATAATGACTGTAGTGTAACCAAGATCAGTGTATTACTCCGCGTTCCAAAAATAACCGCTGATCAAATTGTCATTTAAAATAATCAGAATATCGTTCTGTGACAAAGAATCGTGCGTTTCTTATAACAATTTTATTCATATTGAATTGCAAATCTAAAAGTTTTATAACATTAATATAACATTTAGTTGTTCAATACAAGGAACTACATTTGTATACAACGTAGCCTAACACCACACACAATTCACTTTCGATGTTCAAACTATCAACTAGAACACGAGGTGCAAAACATTTGCTTCTTTGTTGTAATATGTGGTTATTTCGTGACGAAATAACAATAACAACTTGGATTTAATCTAATTATTCACATTAAAATTTTGAATGTGGAAAGTGGCACCAAAGAATTGTGAGGCAAAGTTGTTCGAACGAGAGAAAGACATTTGCTGGTGAAGTGACTGGGTGGGACGAAAATCAAGATCAACTTGTTCAACGGTAGACAGTGGTTGTGTAGGCTGCATTTCGACCATAGTTTCAGTGCATGAAGGTGAACAAGAGGAAGCTGTTTGTTTGTTACATTTACTGGACTGAGCAAGAATGTTGGAACACTTTTGCTGCTGTTCAACAGATATGGTGGAATAATTGGTTATGGACTGGACATTTTTGTGCCCTGTTATGGCCATGATTTCAGTGGGTGGAATGTTTGCATTTCGAAGTTTTTGGACCAGGAATTTGCGAACTGAGTGGTTGGTTATTCTCTTGTGCTCGGGAAAGCCGGCGTCTTTTGCCATGGCCTTCAGCATCTGACCCAGCTTGTTGACACCCAATTGTTGACGCAAGAACCACTGGGATGCAGTGTCAATTGTGCGTGTTGCCAGGTAGAAAGGGTGCTGATCTGAAGAAAAATCAGATGGACGCATATTCGAGTACAGCTTGTAAATTAACACGGGATTTCTTGGTCCAGAAGTGCCGAACATCTTGGGAGACACTTTTCTTATGTCAGCGATGTTCTCTCCTGTGCGCGTTTTCGTTTGCCGCTCGTTTAACTCGAGATACTCGACACCATTCGAGTCTACACGGAGGCGGACGTCTCCCCACCTAACAAAATACAAGAATCTTAATTTAATGTCAGATATGAACAATAATGAAATACAGCATTTAAGTTGAAGCGGATGTACTTAGTGAATGGGGTGAAAAAATAATGAGAAAAATTGATACATATTTTGTGTGTTTGTGTGTAAAAATGTTTCTTACCGCAAATTGTATTGCTCCGTTGTACCTCGCAAGCCAAAATGAAGGCAGTTGTTCAACCAGACTGTATTTAACAAGGCTTTCGGAGACTCCGTGCCAAGGATCCCCTTCTCCCAGAGCAGATCGATGTCGGTATCACTCAGCGGATGGGCCTCCCTAGGACGGTTTCCCATACCCTAAATTGGTGATTTATATTTATTATACTGTTTCATTTAACTTTTCGACTATATTTTTTAATTTAAATTTATTTTTTGAGTATTCTATCTTTCGTAGGCTTACAGTATTACTTTTAATGTGACTTTTAGACTTTTATTTATTAACTGCAACTTTATGTCGACAGGGTATTAGTTTCGTACAGACTACACTTGGGATTTTTTCCCAATTTTGTCATAAATGATACGTTTTCTGTTGAATATGTTATTTTTGCCGAATTTCTTTTAGTTATAACCGTTCATCTCAATTTTACCTGTTTCTTAAGACTTTTTTTCTTTGCATTGTAGGTGTCCCTTGTGAGTGCAAATTGGGCTCCAGTCCCTGTCATGACTGAACATCCATAGCGATGTCGTTTCAGGTACCTGTCAACACTAGCAATCATGCCACGGAGGGAGCTTGGTTCAAAATCTGTGCCATTTGACTTTTTAAGGGACAACAGGAAAGTGGCCAAATACTCATCAAGAAGAGTTGGTTCTATGTGGTGGATTTCTTTTGATTCAGCTTTTGACATAAGAAACCTTTTAAATTTGTTTATGTCAGACAAGGTCTTCGATAGAGTCTTTTTATTTTCATTTTGGACAATGAAATCACCAACATCAGTGAGGTTAACATCTAAGAACTCTTTATTCTCATGCAGATCTAAAGTTGGGGGGAAGACATTGCTACTGGATGGTGCGTTACTACTGGGGCTGGTTTCATTCTCAATGGTCAATTCAATTTCATTTGTGAACAAAATAGATGGATCAAACCCATATTGTTCCTGGAACTGGCTTAGTGTTAATTCCACTTCAGTTGCTTGTTGCTCATGTTCATTATTTATTTCATCCCAAGTTAATGAGAAATTTACTTTGTCAAATTCGTCAGACATTTTGAGGGGTTTACGATTTCGCAGACGATTGTGTTCTATAGTCAAAGGGGAGCAACTCGAACTGACTTCTTCAAAGGGGAGCAACAACAACAGAACCTATTTGCAACATAGTGTTAAATTTACATAATACTAGAGGTTTTAATAAAAATAAATGACAAAAAACACGGTTTTTTGCTACTTTTATTTGTTTTAAGGTCATTAAGATTGACAAACATTTGAGATTGTTTTTATTATTGATGCACTTGGCAAATACAGGCGACGAGGTGCGTGGGAAAAAGTAGTCCCGGTTCGGCAGTTGATGACGTCATTTCGTGCCATTGATTATAGCCTTGCCGTTGATTATAGATGAAATTTAATCAACGGGGCTTTAATCAACCGATTTCGGTGTAAAAGTGGGATAAAATATGTTTCACTTACCAATCTGACCTATTGATGGTAAAGCAGATATGTGTGTGTATCAAAGGCCTTTTCCATCTGCTTATAGTATCCTCTTCTTAACTACATCGTATACCACATGTTTTACAGAGGTAGAATTCAAAACGAAAGCGCTTCATTTTTATTGACAAGACTTATTTGAAATATTGTGTTATTTGCGTAGTCATCCGACACAACTATAAAGTTATCAAGCAGTGGTTCTGTAAACAAATATTAGAAGATCATTAATCTGATACATTGCAGTAACATTTGTTTAACAATACAATATCATAAGGATCGGTAAATTGCGCTGTTACACCTCTTTTTCTGGCATTGATCTGGCTTTTTAAGTGATAAAATGACTCGAAAATTGTTTAAATACGATAAAAATGTAGGGCGGGGAAGTATTAATTCCAATAGACAGGGCATTAAAAGACGAAAGAACATTCCATATCACTAGTGCGCCATTACTTTGAATGATCTAACCCAATATGTTTAGGTGGTATTATATAACACCTTAACTGTTTAAAGACTATTAAAGCCCCGTCCACCAGTGTAAAAAAGATGCTTATATCAAATGTTTGAGTACTCTCTACTCCCGCCCACCTCTTGGAACTATTATTGTCAGAGTGTGGCGTAAATAAGAGATGTAAAAATATGTATCGTAATAAGAGGACGTGCACATCATTGATTGTGTTCATGAACGATTGATGGTTTTCTTATTCAATTAAATCATTTACATATGAAAATTATAGTGTGAAATGCAATTTAAAAATAAAAATATATTTCTCTATTTACAGTAATCCCTTCCAAGCATTCATGCATAAACATGTATTGTAGTTTGAGAACCACTGAACAACGTTTTTTTAAGTTTTCTTCACCAGAATGTACATTCATATATAAATTAATATTTAACTTTTGTTGTTTATTAATAGCTTGTTACCACTAGTCGCTTTTAGCGATATTTATGCATTTATGACCTGAAGCTATAGCTGTGTACCACGGCATCTGATGTTGTAAATTTTCGTAAAGTGTTTGCCTTACGAATAGGAAGTCGACAGTTAAGCTTAAGCAGTACAAAACAGACGTGTCATTGTTATAAAAAATGCAACGATTAACAACTGTAATTATTTTATTTTTGAACATTTTACTTTTATCAAAGTCGTGTTAACTTCTTATAGTCATAAACGATCATAATTGTACACAAATAAGTACAAATGCTTATTTGGGTCAGATGGTTCTTAGCTGGTCTGGACTCTGGCCTGCATTCCCTCGAGAAATTGTTGTTCCAGGGCGATGGGTTTCATTAGGCAGTGGTACTCTGTCATGATCATCAAAAGACCCCCTTTGCTGAAAGTGTCGAACGCGTTGGTCAGTGCGACAAAAATGGAGAACATATCAGTTTTGTGTTACTGACATTTCTCTTTGATCTGTCTGGCACCGAACATCAGGTCGATTGTTCATCTTGCCACACTGAATCCACAGTGACTTTCAGGAGACCTTGGTCAAGTTGAAATATGAGGCGATTTAACAAAATCCTGGTGAGGATTCTCCTTGCAACAGAGAGAAGGGATTATTCGTCTGAGTTCAAGCAGAGCTGAATCCTGGCCCCGAAACAGTTCAGCATTGCTTCACCGTGCTCACAGACGCCTGCAGGGACTAGGCTGTTAATGTCAACCTAAGATAAAGCGTAGATTGCAAAATGTTTTACTTTTGCAGTGTATCAAGACACGACTGCAAACTAAACCACTTTCACACACCAAGTCTCAGAACGATACTCGGCATCAAGTGACAGGATAGAACGCACGACACAGAGGCATTGGCTTAGGTAGGTCTCATATATATATATATTACATGTTCAAACGTATCGCATTGTAGCATCTTGCAATACGCTCATTCCTTGTTGTTTGAAAGTCATACCAGGGTTAGACGAACGACTTGGTATGTTCATTAGAAGATTTTATAGGAGGGTTCTTACCCAAAGTGAGTGAGATGTTAGTTTCTTGTTATATGCGTCATTGATCTAAAACCTGTTGGTATTTGCATTTGATGAATGTTATATATTACAATATGTTTAGATACACTAATAACGTTTTTGCCATCTTCTTCAATTTCACATCAAACCAAACACAAACAGATATAGAAAGATATGTGTAAATATAGTGTTTTTGTGCATGCATACATATTTTTGCTTTTCGTGGAATAAATTTTACTACTGGAAACACCAGTTTGAGCAAACACGTAAATTACAAAACTACCTGATAAACATGTTCGTCTCTTTGCATCCATCGAAAAACCATATCCGCATCTACAGACACGATTTCGTCCCATCGGAATACAAATATCGTCACATTCACCGTTATTGACTTAACACCCATCTGTAAAACAAAACTGAAAATAACTCCTTCGTAACAGTTTAGTGTGATAATTCACATATAATGCTAAGACTGAATATTTTCAAAAACGCTAAACTTTGAGTTAAAATGAACAGTTTTCATATTGTGTTTTTTAGTCGCCGAAGTACCTACGGTAATACGTATGGAGGTTTGTTAAGATATGTTTAAGTTCAGTTAACATTTAAACAAGGTATCAAGGTGTTAAGCTAAGGACATCTGTCTTGTTCGAAAGTTTTGGCATTTGTTGGTCATGGACAAATATTGTACCTTAGAGCATATCGGTTTTTTGGCCGATGTACATTTATCGCATCAATTGCATCCTTATACATTATACATAACAATTTAAACAGCACGCGTTTTTTTTATTGAAAATGTGGCCTTGTCAAGTAAATACATGCTCTCAATAGCACAATAAAGACGTAAAAAGTGACATTATTTTGCAACTTCAACGCTTTTTTATATGTTTAATGTTTCTTACCAATAATACTAGGATGGCCTCTGTTATCATAAATGGCTACACTATTGACTTTTCTAAGGTCAAAATCAGTAGTATTTTTATTTTTATCGTAGTTTTCAAATACCATATGCATCCCAAATGCATATGAGTCGGCAGCAATGACATGATTCTGTAAAACACAAAATAAACTAACGATCAAACATAATTGAAACAATAGGAGACCTGTAACTGCTTAAATAATTTACAAGGAAATGTTATTGCAATACCATTACTTATTTACTACTTAAAAAAATAACGCTTTTTCAATCAATATAGGAGATCCTTACCGAAAAAAACACATTACATTTAAAGGTTTTGATTTGAATTCATTTCAGCGTTATTTATGAACGTGAACAATTCGTAATGAAACCTGCGCAAAAGTCACTTGTATTTAGTATTTTCTGACTTTTCGTTTCTTGTAACCCATGGTCGTCGTTCGTTAGAATGTTGCCCATTAATCATACAATACAAGTTATATATATTGTAAGTTTAATCTAATTATTCTATTGTATCTGGTGCATTGTTGTGTATGTTGTTTCATGCAGTATCAACCTTAACTCTGGAGAAGTCAAAGGTGATGCATATCCATATAAATACTCTTAATGTCTATATAGTATACTGTCATAAATGAATGTTGTTTTCGAGTCTTTCAATTTGTGTTGACCTACAGATGAACCTTTTATTGATCGTATCTTAGATACCATTCGAGTACACGTTTTTACCTGCATGTGTAGTGACTTTTGAAAAAATAAAACGTTATATAGAGTTGTCATATTGTTAAGTATAGCAAGTTTCATTAGCTCATTTTGGGAAATCTTTGAGGTATCATATGATCTAGTTTTGCGTAGAAACATGCGTACAGGCTGACGTATGGACATATGTTGTATTTCAAAATTATCATCACCTTTTTCTGGTCGATATTAGCGCTAATGTTTTACCAGAAGTCATAATTAAACGCCAAGGACACAGTGAGCCACTAACGCAACGATAGCTTGAGCATTTCGCATGACCATTGAAACACATTCTACCAACATGCAACGGCGGACATTTTTTTCAATTTTGACCTTGCCTCCGGCATGGAACTGAGCCAGCCGGCAAGTTTGGTAAAACCTTGAATATAGCAGCTTTAATATATCAATTATGTTTTCATTGGATATTTATATCCGTTATTTTACCATTTTCAGGTATTGGAATGCCTGTGAGTGACCCGATGGCCACTTTATTGTTGCTGTTGAAGCGAACAAAGCATTGCCCTTATTCGCGTTCTTTGCATTGGAAAGAGAGCAATGATATGTTTTGTTGTGTTGATAATTTTTCGGGAAGCTGTGTACCTAATATTAAGTACTATCAAACACTATTTGGAAGCATACACTGGTCTGAGATGCGTTTCTGCACCTGTTACTTTTTGGAATGCTATTGAAAAGCTTCTATTTCTTTCATACCTATCTGAATCTTGTTAGTGTAAACCTTTCCAGTCAGCTTAACTTTAAAATTGACAACGTTTGCCTTTGATTTGTAATGAATCCCATTATGACTAGATTGCAACTTTAAGCATAGTCTAACGTACTAAGTTTGTGTCAAAAATATGCAATTCAATTTGAATTCCCTTTAACTTCTTTAATGTGAATATGCAATTAACTTTGACCGCATGCTGCAGTTAAAAGGTACTTTTGCCATTATACACTAGAAAATCATTCGCGGCTGGTTATTTAAGTGCCTACGACAAACAATTAGTTTTAAAGATTCAATACTTTATTTGCGTAAAACAATCAGTTATCGGAATTTCATAGATTTTATCACTGCAACGTATCTTTGATCTATCAGTTTGACTAATATTTGTATTTTCCTTAATGAAATACAAATTGTATTTTGCTATTTAATTGACATTAATGGTGTTTTTTGTTTTAAATGCATTTATAGATTGAACATATCTGACAAACTCCTTCTTTTCTTACCCAATATAAGACTCACGTGCATGTTTATTTGTTGTTGTTTTGTTTTTGTTTTTGTTTTTTTGCGCAGATATTAAACACACTAGCTTTAAATCTAAAAGGGAGCTTTTAGCTTTAAAAGGCACGAAATCACATTCTTTCGATTAAAATCTAATGCGTTTTTAAATTTTGAAGCCAAATGGCAAATTAACAGAATTACCAGCAAAACGTTATTAATTGGTTCAATATGCAAGGGAATATGAAAAATGCAAGAACACACAATGAAAAAACACAATGAATTTATCGTATAGGTTTCAGTATGTTAAATGCGATGCTCTGTTACAACCTGAAGTGTAATAACGACCTGAATTGTAATAAACTTTATTACAATATTACAATTGCTTGACAACCTGAATTGTAATAACGCCCGAAAGTGTAATACATTGATTTCTTGGTTTAAAATTGCATCTGATCGCATTTTCAAACACATATTATTGCACAATATAATGCATACATGTCTATTAAATGTATATTAATAGGGCAATACGACCTATGAATGACAAAAAGGTGTTCTCATACAACATTAATTGTAATAAAGTTAATTACATTATTACAATTGCTTGACAACCTGAATTGTAATAACGCCCGAAATTGTAATAAACTTATTGCTTGGTTTAAAATTGCGTCTGGTCGCATTTTCAAACACGTATTATTGCAAAATATAATTCATACATGTATATAAAATGTATATATATATATTATATTAATAGCGCAATACGACCTATGAATGACTGAATTGTAATAACGCCCGAAAGTGTAATTAACTTATTGCTTGGTTTAAAATTGCATCTGGTCGCATTTCCAAGCACAGATTATTGCAAAATATAATTCATACATGTACATAAAATGTATATTAATAAATGACAAAAAGGTGTTTTCATACTTCCTTAATTGTAATAGTTATTTAATTATTACAATTGCTTGACAACATGAATTTTAATAACGCCCGAATGTGTAGTAAACTTATTTCTTGGTTTAAAATTGCATATGATCGCATTTTCAAACCCAGATGTTGCAAATTATAATGCATACATGTATATAAAGTGTATAATAACAGGGTTATACGACCTATGAATGACACAAAATGTGTTTTCATACAACCTCAATTGTAAAAAAGTAATTAGATTTTTACAATTGCTTGACAACCTGAATTGTTATAACGCCCGAAAGTGTAATACACTTATTTCTTGGTTTAAAATTACATCTGATCGCATTTTCAAACACAGATTATTGCAAAATATAATGCATACATGTAAAAAAATATATCAATAGTTCAATACGACTTATAAATGACAAAAAGATGTTCTCATACAACCACATGCTTGGTTTATAATTGCATCTTATCGCATTTTAAAACACAGATTATTGCAAAATATAATGCATACATGTATATAAAATTTATATTAATAAGGCAATACGACCTATGAAAGACAAAACTTGTGTTTTCATACAAACTCAATTTTAATAAAGTCATAACATTATTAGAATGGCTTGACAAAATGAAATGTAATAAAGCCCAAAATTTATATAAACGTAGTTCTTGGTTTACAATTGCATCTGATCGCATTTTTAAACACAGATTATTGCAAAATATAATGCATACATGTATATATAATTTAGTAATAGGGCAATACAACTTATGAATGACGAAAAGGGTGTTCTCATACAACCTTAATTGTAATAAAGTAATTACATAAATACAATAGCTTGACAACCTGAATTGTAATAACGCTAAAAAGTGTAATGAACTTATTTCTTAGTTATGCTTATTTCTTGATGTTTGTGCTGTTAAACATGATCTTCGACGTCTCCATGCTGACCTCCACCGGTATATTTCTCAGATTATGTTGTTGAGGTACAGGAGTTCACTGCTGGTGCCACAAATCAGGTCAATTTAATTCGCGAATTTCAAATTAAAGATGGGTCTGCCATGGATGGGGATAAACATGCGGTGGTCCTGTGGGTGTCCTGCATTATCATCTCAAGGAAAAGGTTAAACAAGACGAGGGGGGAGAGCAGACAATCCTGACGGACGTCCACCGATGTCCTGAAGTAGTCACACATCTGTCAATTGAGAAGTACTGCGCTGATAGCGTTTCCGTTCAGTTCTTTGAGGACTTGCAATAGCCTTTCAACAATTTTTAAAGCTAGAAAACGAAAGTCCAAACGACATGACTTTATACGGAGGTCCTTCAAATTTATATTGCATATCATGTTAGATAGCATCTCACCAACAACGCATATTTGAAGAGCGTTCTCCTAAGACAGCTCAACAATTGTTTTACTATCGAAGTATGTTTTTATTCAGTAACCTGCTACAATGGCATCAAATACATATTTGAAGTTAAATAAAGTTTTTTTTTTAGTTTTTAGTGTATGAAAACTTTAAGCTGAAAGTCATGATTTGGACAATCGTGTGAGAAGACAACCATGCGATTTTACATGCCGAATACAAAGCCCCCAAGCCTTACAGTTTTAGATAAAAAGATTGTCCAAATGGTCATTACACCTGTGTACAATTAACAAGAAACCTGCTGGGATGAGCTAACTTCGACCCTAGAGAAAGATTTGAACATATTAAGTAGCGGACTACGAGACGATGTTGCACACCAATTTTTAAACTCATGCCTATATATGTAAAGACAAGAATGATTTAAACAACTTTGAAAAAGAGTAATCCAATGGTCATTACTGTTGCGTTTCATTACAATCTGCGGACGCAAAATAACGTCATGACTCATACCTAAAATATATAGTCCTTTATGAGTAATCATAACTTGAAATTGATAAAATTATTATGAGTTAAAAACACGATACCACTGAAAAAATTTGGAGTGTTAAGTACCGCGAGAGTTCCGTTTGGTCGTATGTATACTCAGCCAATGCTTAATCACGAGGAAAAAGTAAGGCTGTCTTTTATTAAGTTACGAAATAACGGTGTTCATATTTTCATGAAGTAAAGCTGGTATTTTACAAATAATTAATAATAATAATAAATTCTTATTTAAATATATTAAATAAATCTAAATTAATATATTAAGTAAAATATTTTTCTTCTGTCTTTTCATTTTGCAGAAGCCCCTCAGATTATGCTCTTGTGATGGACATTGTCCGGTGTCACCTCAGATCGTCGTAAAAACGTATTTTAGCCTTTAAGTCCTTTTAGCATGGCTTAAGTATGGAAGTGTATATAGTACAACCGGATAATGTGATGATGTCAACATTCTATGACGGCATGATATGAAAAAGGTGTCATTGCGTAAAGAATAACTCATCGTGTCGACTAATACTACCATGGCAAGTCATTTTTACAAAAGAAATACGCAAAACACTATGTTGATTTGTCGACTTAGATCATGTCGACCAAATATTTTTTCGGGAAAAGCCGGATACATTCACGTCAAGACTTTAACTTAATGTCGTTATGGCGAGTAAAATTAATAGGGACAAACCTACAAAACTATGACGACATAGCATGTTATTTCACAGTAAGTCGATATAAACTAATCTGGCATGACCATATTATTTGGGTGTACCATATTCTATGACGGCATGATAGGAAAAAGGTGTCAAGGCGTAAAAGAATACTCATCGTGTCGACTAAAACTATTATGGCAAGTCATTTTCACAAGAGCAAGAGGCCAAAAATTATGTTGATTTGTCGACTTAGATCATGTCGACCAAATATTTATTCGGGAAAAGCCGTACAAATTTACGTCAAGTCTATAACTTAATGTCGTTATGGCGAGTAAAATTAAGAGGAAAAAACCTAAAAAAAACTATGACGACATACCGTGTTATTTCACAGTAAGTCGATATAAACACATATGGTATGACCATATTAATGGGGTATACCATATATCACGGCATGATATAAAAAAGGTGTATTTGCGTAAAAAATAACTCATCATGTCGACCAAAACTATGATGGTAAGTCATTTTCACAAGAGCATGACGCCATAACTTATGTTGACTTGTCGACTTTGATCATGTCGACCAAATATTTTTTTCGGGAAAAAAAACCGGAAACATTTACGTCGAGACTTTAACTAAATCTCGTTATGGCGAGTAAAATTAAGAGGGAAAAACTATGGAAGCGTTTATGGTACACCCTAATGCTGTGATGATGCCAACATTCTATGACGGCATGATATGAAAAAAAGAGTCATGACGTAAAAAGTAACTCATCGTGTCGACTAAAACTATCATGGCAAGTCATTTTCATAAGAGCATGACGCAAACATTATGTTGATTTGTCGACTTAGATTATGTCGACCAAATATTGTTTTCTAGAAAAGCCGGAAACATTTACGTCGAGACTTTAACTTAATGTCGTTATGGCGAGTAAAATTAAGCAGGAAAAACCTACACACCTATGACGACATACCATGTTATTTCACAGAAAGTCGATATAAAATAATCCGGCATGACCATATTATTGGGTTGTATCATATACGCTTCCGTCAAAAACCTACAAAACTTTGACGGCATGCCATGTTAATTCACAGTAAGCGATATCAACTAATCCGGCATGACCATTTTATAGGGGTGTATCATATTCTATGACGGCATGATATGAAAAAGGTGTATTGGCGTAAAAAATCACTCAAGCGTTTTTCCAAAATTCTTCCCTTGCAAAACAAACACTTTATTGTAAGTTATTAATTACTGTAAACATTGTGTTGGACATAATGTACAAACGGCGCGAATAGTGCATGCATGTATTCAGTCGATTACTGTTGTTTACCTGTAGATTAAAACTAATTTGGACTGTGCAACTAAAGGCTTAACACAAAAAGGGTGAATCAAAATTTAGGTAGCATAAACAGAAGCACAGGAGTTTGAAATTCTATCCATAAGCAAATGGCTAAATAATTAAAAAAAAAACTTATATAGTATATAAACTATTAACTATATAGTGGTTTATTATTTATTATTTAGCCATTAGATTATCTTTATGGATAGAATTTCAAACTTCTGTGACAGAAGCGACACTCGTATGCGGTAAAAGGTAATATCCATTGCATAAGAATTTGCAAACCACGAAATGTGTATAGTTTGATTAAAACGCTATCAGAACTGGGAAATAAGTTTCGTCTTGTGTATTGTTATTAGTACTACGAAGACGGCTACTAAGAAACAATTTTGTTTCCTTTATTATTTGTTTGATTTTGTTTTTTTTCCGAAAATCGGAATACGAACTAGTATTTATCAATTGTGGTGTTCCGTTTTGTCAAGTGCTAAACAACAAAGTTGTATTACACAGATTATTACAGTTCTGTTATCATAGCACTTTATATGGAATTTTCAACAAATTAAATAGTAAATATCATTTTAGGGCGCTATAAGACTTGAGTGCGCCAAACATGTGAACATGAAAAAGATACATTTTGAGGAAACGAATATATCAATAGGGTACAATAATCCATCATTATAATAAATTGGTGACTTTTTAACAACAATAAGTGCATTAAAGGTGGCACAAAAGAAAATAATTGTAACCGGACCGGGGAAACTGTGCATTACCATCAGAAGCACAACACAACTCGCTTGCTGCATTTACTCTTTTATTGATTCAGTATTCACATTATTACATCCTCCTATATTTCTCTCCTTCCTCTTTTCTATCCGCTGCCTTTTCCAAACTCTATCTAATCCCAAACTCATTTTTGTAAAACTTGTTTCAAACTTATTTCCAACTGATTCTCTAACTTCTAACTTATTTCCAACTAACTATCTAACTGTTTCTTCCTAAAATCTTACTGACTTTATCCCCTTGCAAAACTCTTCCATCCCTTATACCAAGTCACGCCCACACACATCACTGACCAATCATATCTATCTCTCATCAACCAATCATACAGTACCTTTCTTCCTTACTTCGATAAGACTGTAATTAATTAGCACCTAGTCTAAGTATCTTTAGATCTTTAGTCACAGTCATTATTTATAGCTAGAGCTGATCAGCACACAGTCTGCATCATGAGTGTGAATTCAACATGAAAAGACTTCGAAGACAATAACTAACACAATGTAATTACAATTCATGGCGACAAGCGATTGTAATAATGTAATCACTTTATTGCAATTGAGTTTGTATGACAATTTTTTTTTAAATTAATATAACGTATTACCTTATTAAGCTTTTATATACATGTATACACTATGTTTTGCAATAATCTGTGTTTGAAATTCGATCAGAAGCAATTTTAAACCAAGAAATAAGTTTATTACAATTTAAGGCGTTATTACAATTCAGGTTGTCAAGCAACTGTAATAATGTTATAACTTTATTACAATTAAAGTTATATGAGGACACATTTTTTGTCATTCATAGGTCGTATTGTTACCTTATTAATATAAATTGTATATACATATATGCATTATATTTCGCAATAATATGTGCAATTTTAAACCAAGAACAAAGTTTATTAAACTTTCGGTCGTTATTACAAGTCAGGGCGACACGCGATTGTAATAATGTAATAACTGTATTACAATTGAGTTTTTATGAGAACACCTTTTTTGTCACGCATAGGTCTTATTGCCCTATTTATATAAATGAAATATATATGTATGCATAATATTTGCAATAATCTGTGTTTGAACATGCGATCAGATACAATATTAAACAAAGAAATAAGTTTATTATACTTACGGGCGTTATTACAATTCATGTTGTCAAGCAATTGTAATAATGTAATAACTTTATTATAATTGAGGTTGTATGAGAACATCTTTTTTGTCATTCATAGGTCTTATTGCCCTCTTAATATAAATGTTATATACATTTATCAATTATATTTTGCAATAATATGTGTTTTAAAATGCGATCAGATGCCTTGTTAAACCAAGAAATAAGTTTATTACAATTTCGGGCGTTATTACAATGCAGGCTGTCACGCAATTGTAATATTGTAATGAAGTTTATTAATATTATGTTTGGACTCTTTCCATGCCTTTTTAATATGTCCTTTTGCGTGTCGTAGGTTTAGCATTGTTGTGTACTACACATTGACTGTTTTGGAGACTTTATGATGAGACCTTTACATTTGGCAGTATACTCTCAGCAGGAGTATAGTCGAGAAAAAAACAGATGGGCGTATTACAGTGTCTTTTGAATCGTGTCTAGTTCTTCCTTTCTTATATTATGGTCTATATTTTGTTTTTCATTCAAATTAATTCTGCTTTCAATTCTATTTAATTAAAGGTATTGCAATGCATTTTTTGTATATTAAATTAGTTACGGATTTTTTTTTTATTTTGCGACCATAATAAAGGCATGAGCCGCTATAAAATTCCACCTTTCCATGATGGCGGATTTTATAACATTAAAAAGGTCATCGATTGCATTATGCCGCATTTACAACTTTCTCTTGATGAAACTTGGTGAGGATATTTAAATGGGCCTTTTCACGTTTTGGTAAATTGACAAAATTTTAAAAAGTTGTTTCAGATTCGCACAATTTCGATTAAGTTATGATATTTGTGAGGAAACAGTAATACTGAACATTTACCATGCTCTAATATAGCCATTATATGCATCTTTTGACGATTTAAAAACCTGAAAATTATAAAGCGTTGCAACGCGTAACGATTTAATAATTTGGAGAGTTCTGTTGTTGTCGCTATATGTTTTGAAACTACGATGATTGCTTATATAATGTACACCTGACTTATTATGCGGAAGAATGGTCGAGGGGTCTAAGTCGGAGACTTTTTACGCCAGGACTCCAGGGGTTAGTGGTTCGAGCCCTGGTGAGCGTTACTTTTTTTTTTTTTTTTTTTCATTCTTTATTTTTTACTGGAGCTTTTTAGAGTAAATGTTTACATTTATCAATAGAAAGCATTTAATTACAAACTTCAAAACATACCAAAATCTGTGAAAAGGCCCCTTTAACTTGACGATTTCTAGACTAAGTTGAAATTCAGGTCAAGTATTGTTAAACTAGTTTAACAGGTCAAAAGTAATATTTTAACATTATAAATGGTGTATTGAGCTGGCACGGTAGCGTATATGCTATAAATTATATGAATAATAATTGTTTCTGATCTTTCCAACTGAAATGTTGTGGCGATACCTGACCCATGCACGTGAACTATACATTACATGAAACAATTTTTTATCTATCAAAATTGCATGAATAATATTCTGTTGGATGTTCACACAAATAATCGAAAATGGATTGTTTTTTTTCTATTTCAATCTGACTCAAAACGCATAGTCTTACACAAACTATTCGATTTTCGTTAAACGTGGAATACGACTAATAAAACTTAATCTTCACAAAATCATTTTGTGTGATGACAACATACATAACAAATATGCTTGTTACATAACGTATATAGTTCATGCTTTTAGATACGCATGATTATGACGTATATGTTACATTTCTGACCTCACTCCTTTGCGACACAATCTAGATCATATAATTGTTTAAGCATTTTTCTCTCCTACTCGTTTAACAGACACATGATATTACTCTACTCAGTTTACCATGTTAACTATTTAAACTGTTTGAACGATGCACACCCATAGTTTTAGACTATAAATGAAACTATAAGTTAGTTGTGATTTGAACAACAAACATAAAGAAATAAACCCTAAAGCACTTCTCAATTTAGTAGTGAAACTTCTTCTGTTTAATCAAGAGATTTAGAGTGTTCTGTTTAATGTCAAAACAATCTACAAATGTCTCAATGCAGACTATTGGCTACTGTCTACACATTTCTTACCTCGTACAAGCTAAATGTGGTGTGGTCAGTCATCGGATTGCTCAAGATATATATTTTCGGATTGTCGAACTCAATGGAGCGCAAATGAAATTTCGTAGCATAAAATATATTAAAACATATACAACATGATGACGGACATCAACATAATAGCATTTCATATACATTTATATTCTAACATAAATCAAAACAACTGTCATACTGTGAATTATATTGAATTTTCATCGCCAAAATAAACCTTAAATGACAAGCACGTATGCACGCAAGCAAGCATGCATTGACACACACACCAGCACGAACGCACGCATACAAAACACAAACAATCACAAAAACAACAAAACGCACACACACACACGCGCGCGCACACAAGCACACACACACAAAATCCCGCCTTCCATCCGCGAAGCTGGTCATGATATCTGAAAATAACCACGATTTATACTAAAATAATACAGATTATGCTATGTATTCATCTCTTGAGTTATCTATGTATTTAAAGTGTAAGATCTATATAACATACGACACCAGCTAGCCTTAAGTAAAAACAAACATCATTCGAATAAAGACATATCTGAGTTCAGCTATGAATGAACATGTTATGACAAATATTACCTTTACGCTAAAGCCGCTTGCTAAAGTATTAACACACAGAAACAAAAATCATACACGTGGAAAACTCAATCTTTATCTTGTTGATTAGAATGTGTGTATGAACTAGGATAGTGTCGTGTTAAAAAGCAAAACCAATTGAAATGAAAACGTCTTAGAGTTGTGTCCGTAATTATTCAACCGCAATACGCAGCATCATTTCCGCACACTAAGTTAAGAGCAACACGGAAAATAACATTAAACTGAATACAGACTCACATTTCAGCTCTAAATTAAGGTTCGCATTGAAATATGACCAACATTATATACATTGTATTCCCTGAGCACAAGCTAACGGTAAAAAGCACAGCTTACATAAACTGGAATGAAGCAATGTTTCTGTATTCTGTTCCGAATTAGCATTGAATGCCTTCACTCGCTTAACATTAGAACACGAATCAACATACACGCAAAGGATTGCATATCTCTCTTTGTATTAAGTTCTGAACTTAGATATGCATTTGGCAACTATGTTATACAAAATACACCACGTCACCCGATCGTTATAGCAACACGATTGTCCCTCAAAGCCCAACTACGTTCACCAGTTGTTGAAGCATTGATCTGGTGATATTGTTGTTCACCGCATAGACAGAGCTTCAAACATGGCGATTATTATGTGAAGATAAACATTCTGGCCAAGTTCAATGAAGACTGGGTCATAAATGTGACTTTTAGAATGGTAACACGTTTTATAAAATATTTGATCTGTTGACCAAATTGGTTAATTGACCAAATTTCAGTAAGATAGCGCCATAATTGTTTCACTTAAACTGGTAAGAATATTTTTTTATATTTGATCTGAAACATAGTTTACTGACAAATATGGTCCTGAGTTGAACACTGCCTAGATATTGTAAAGGTAAACATTATGAGCAAGTTTCATCAAGATTGAATAAAACATGTAACCACTAGAGTGGTATAATATTTGTATAAGATTTGACCTGGTGACCTATTTTGGGACACATCTAACCCAGATTCAAACTCCACTTAGATATTTTGAAGATAAAAAGTCTTATTAAGCCTCATTAAGATTAAGTCATTCATTTTAAATCCATAGTATGAACAATTCTTTTCCAGAATTTGACCTTGCAAGTTTTTTTACGCCCGTGACAAGGATTTGTCTTTGTTGCATATAATTATGACCATGTTACATCATGATTGACCCATAGATGCAGCCTGTAGCTTAAAAACTAGTTTTTTAAAGACTTTTCCTGAATATTATCGAGGTATAGATTCTGAAAAAGTATCATCAATATTGAGTCATATCTGTGGCCTCTAGAGTTTAAACAAGGTAAATCTATGGTTTGACCTGATGACCTAGTTTTTAAAAGCAAGTCACCCACATTCGAACGTTGTCTAGATTTCACGATTTATAAGCAATATTACTTCTGTAGTATTAAAGAGCTAAACATTGACGAAGCACAGAGCACATCGCACAACAGACCTCGACGGACGCCGGACATAGGGCAATCACAATAGCTCACTCTAAGCACTTTTGTATTAGGTGAAGTAAAACAAGATAATATAAAACTAAGATTTAACAGATTATTCACCCAATATTTAGCTCTAAAAGGAGCTTAATAAAACGCAATGGTATATACCATGTTTGGGCAACTCAGGCTCGGAATAGTTAGAACTTGAATTCCAGATTTAACTTTGAAAGAGCGATCTAAATTCAGACAACACAACTTTGATTTATAATATTATTTTATGACCGATAATAAAGACATCATATTTGCTCAAAGTCATGGTTATCTCGCCATGCTAGTATGGAAGATGTATAGATTGCCTCAATCCGGATGTAAAAATCTATACTTTTATCAAGTAAGAAGTGGCAAAATACTAATTTACCAGACATAACCTGTTTGTGAGATCATAGACGGACAAGGCGTATGGTTCAGGATAAACAGGTACTATAATGCGTATAAGGGAGCCGGTTATGTGAGCCGTCATAATTGTGATGTTATCATGTTCTTCTTCAACCCATACCATTGCACTAAAATAAGAAAATAAATGCATTCGTTCGGTAAAATAGAAGAGGAACATTGTTTATATAATGCATTTCCGATTTTGAATTGATAAAGACAGCTTACTGCCTTCTTCATATGACACTATGTTATATATCAGAAGCAATTTGCACATGATATAAGTGCAATTGTTATATAAGACTGATATTCAGGTAATGTACCCTAGTGATCACATTTCAAAGAAGTATAATTGAAACTTATTGGATATTCGCAGTTTTGGTCAGATCGTATTTTAAGTTTTCAATGACAGTTTTTAAATTTCAGATTTTTAGTATAACCTTAGATTACTAGAAACATTCCGGAATAAAAAAAATTATCAGAAAATGTCAGTTACAACTATTTACAATAATACAAGATGGCTTGTACTAGAAAAAACACGAAATACTTGTGACATACTTCTTATCTTAATTTAGTCTCCTCACACAACACATGATAATTAATTTTGAATATGACCAACGTCACCGTTTGGGCTAACTGAGATTCCTTCTCGTTAATCAATAACAGGAAGTAGCGATTAATGTAACTACTGAACCCAGATTATTGACAGATAGACATACAGACATACATTTTATTTGACTTGCACAATGTACATCGTCAGCATCACATGTTGTTGGTATTGATATATGTCAACATGTATAAGCGCAAAACTCAAACGTCTGCAAGCATGAATGTATACAAAACAAATGTATATTGGAATACAGAGGATAATCAATTGGTTTATAAAGTTATACGTATATGATTTAACAAATTTGATCTTATACTCAACGATTCCCTAACAAATAAACAAAGTTTTATCAGTTCCCACCTATTGGGTGATTGCAGCAATTGAACATACTAAAAACCAGATGAATGATAACAGTAATATTGTTTTATGTATGTTTTCTTATATCAACAAATGTTGTAGTTTAAAAAGAAAGCCGATTGCATCGGTTGTATTTAAAGGTGAATGCAAATTTAAATACAGTGTTCTACTATTTTAACTAATCTTTATAGTTATTATGATAATCAATTGTTGATTTGGTTTAATATAACGTAATTCCAACGTGCCTAAGACAATTATCATAAGGTTGCTCTGGTGCATATTAAACTATTTATTAAATACATTGCAATACGATCAAATTTAAATAATATTTTATCGATTTTAAATTCAAATTACACATTTCAATTATGTTCCAGGAATGAGGCTCGACGTGTCATTCATATATTTTGGCGACTTCAATTTTTTTTTTGATTTTTAATCTTTTAAGGAATGTTGTACGAATTGTCCTGTATTTATTATATAGATAATAGGTCATTCGCCTTTAATAAAAGACCATCTGTTGTTATTATGAATACATAAATACGATTACAGTCCAATCGTCTTATCGTCTGTGGATGCCTCAATGAAAGCGCAATGTATAATGTCAACATTTTGTATTATTGTTGCATACAATCGTCAATAGCAGTATGAACTGGCAATCGGCATCAATGAATTGCATTTAGTCCCTTCAGCTCAATTGTATCGCTCAAATGGTTGAACTAAAATATCAACTCGTATCATATACTAAAAGACACTTATCTACAGGTTCCGTGGGATGTTTAGAGTCCAATATATTATCGATTGTGTGTTGCTTAACCTGGTTCTCAATAGGTAGCAGCGATTAATTTTGTTTTATTGCCTAGGAGATGCTTGTATAATGTAAGATTCATGTTAGTGTTTATAACATTTTCTAGCTCGCTTTTGCTTTCGATGTTTGAAAAGTCAACCTTATATAGTTTTGATTTGCATCGTCTCAATATTTGAGGGCTATGGATATTGACAAAGCGTGTAAAGGACACTGTTAATTTAGTGGTTTATTTTATAACGCAAAGTACTGCTACGTAAGAAAATATCATATTTATTTGTTCATTCATATTTAATCATTTGTATTATAAATCTTTATTGTATAATGTAATTTATGTTATTTACATCTTACTCTGAAAAATGGAGGTAAATAATAAGCTTATTCACATTTTTAAAATAAAATACTATTGGATTGTAATAACATCAAGAAAATTATGGATCGTATAAGTTGTTTATGTTGACCGAAAAGTTTGAGTTCGACAAGTCTCCGTAGAATCAAATGAAAATTATGGGAGCTTTCTGTTTTTATTAAGCGTAATGATGACACCATTTTATCCTAAATTTAAAAGTCTAATTATGTTTTCTCAAAACATCTAGTTGTTCCGTGTGCATACATTGTTCTTCGAGCATGCGTAAACAGATTTTGAGAAACTGAAATTCAAGTTAAGAATTTAACTCAAAAACATGGAATTATAACTTGCACACCAAAGGAAAACAAGCCCAAGAGTCATCGAAAAAAATAAGACCATTTACTTTATCGGATGTTGTTTATAAACTAGCATCAGGATCCATTACAAAAGACTATAAACGGTTCTAGATATTCTAATCTCCAAAGATCAAACTGGTTCTATTAAAGGACGATTTATTGCTTCAAACACAAAATTACTTAATAACATCCTGAAATAAGCTGATGATACTTATAAACCTTGTTTACTAATGACAATCGATTTTGAAAAAGCGTTCGATACATTGTCTTTCCAATGTATAGAAATCACCTTCAGTTTTTTTAATTTCGGATCAATGTTTCAAAAATGCATATCCATGTTCTTGAATAACACTATGGCCTCAATACAAATAAATGAATTATTGTCGAACAAATTTTGTATAGAGAATGGTTGTCGTCAGGGACACCCAATAAGGGCTTTCATTTTTATGATATGTGCCAAAAATCTTGCTATAAAAATAAGGGAAAGCAAAGAAATATAAGGAATAACAATTAAAGACATAGACTATAAAATATCTCGATTTGCTGATGATACATCTCTACTTCTTGACGGATCATAAACATCCCTTAATTGTACTTTAGACTTGCTTCATGAATTGTACAGGTACTCTGGACTTACCATTAACTATGACAAAACAAAAATACGTTTGATAGTCTCAATGAAGTAAAGTACTAGATCAATTAAAACTAAATATAAACTGACATTGGGAGCTACTACTTTAAAAAATCTTGGGATAACCTTTGATATTAACTTAGAAAACTTTGAAAATAACATCGAAAGTATTACATGTTCAAAACAACATTGGAAACGTAAAAATATTACACCACTGGGAAAAATAACAATAGACCAGTTTCAAATTACTACGAATGTTGCTTTTTTAGATATCACGTGACGCGTCGAATTTGAGTACGAGGCTGAACGTGTAACTTTCTTTAGCAGAAAACATCGATGATATTAATATATTAATGCGTACCTGTTCTGTATATGTACAGACGCGTTAACGAATAAACAGCATGCGGTTATACATTCTTATACACGTACTGCTTTATGCCAAAGTAATAGTAGATTTATATGAAAATGAAAACACACATAATGTATATCTAGATCAGTAAAATTAGGTTAATGAAGCATCAAAACAATGTACTTTTAAAGGGGCATATGAAAGGTATAAATTGTAATTCTTGACATGACTTAAACAATAATAACCGGACTAAACCGAGGTAGACCACAAGCATAAGAATATTAAAATATAAAATGAAAACACAAATTAATAATAATGTGTGTCGATATAAGTAAAAGTAGGTTGTCTCCAAATAAAAAACAAGATGTATAAAATACAATTAAATGGGCATACCAACGGTGTTAATTGTAATTTTTTACTTGACTTTACCAATCCACTGCATTCAATTGATGTGCATAAACGTTTCTATTAGAAACTACATATTATTGAAATTGGTAAAAAAATATATACGCAAAACAACTATATACACACAGTTTATGTACAGTAGAAACATAATCAATCAAATGAAATTTATTTTTATGGAAACGTATGCATACTTCGACAACGCTTGAATGTGAATCGAGATACTACAGACGACAATCGAGACGTATGTTAAACAGTAATTCACTAGATACATTTACTTTGGTATCTGTAAATTAGATTTTACAAATTAGAATTACCTTTAAGTTTTTAATACGCCGCTGTAATATAATAATACTGAGATCAATCTTGATCGTTTACGGCTACATTGATTCACACTTTACATAATACATTTTAGAACGATTTGAATGTTTTTTTTCTCATGGAATTATGTTTATTTGTCCTAGTACTTGGCTAGAGCTATCTTTTGCCGGTACAAATATAAAACAAAAAATAGGGGATCGACAGCGTTGTTTATCTTTCTTTGGGCTTTAATAAATACGGTTATTTGAGCCTTGTTCTGAGAAAACTGGGCTTAATACATGTGCGTGAAAAGTCATCCCAGATTAGTCTGTGCAGTCCGCACAAGCTAATCAGGCACGACACTTTCCGCTTAGACATGATTTTCGGTAAGGATGGACTTCCTTGAAATTAAAAATACCATAAAAGCGGTAAGTGTCCTCCCTGTTGTTTGTTCAGAATTGCAGTTCAACTGCATACAATTAAATTGAAACAATAAATGATAAACTCCAAATTGGTTAATTACGACTGCAAAATGCATTGAATAATGATATAAGTATCATTTTATCATCATCATCATTATCATCATCATCATCATCATCATCATCATCATCATCATCATCATCATCATCATCATCATCATCATCATCATCATCATCATTATCATCATCATCATCATCATAATCATCATCATCATCATCATCATCATCATAATCATTATCAGTATCATTATCATCATCATCATCATCAGCAGCAGCATTATCATCATCATCATCAGTAGCATTGGTATCATCATCATCATCATCATTATCGTCATCATCAGTATCTTTGGTATCATTAGTATCATCATTATCATCATTAACATCATTGCCATCATCACCCCCACACCCCCACCCCCCCCCCACAAAAAGGGCCTTGACACAAAACTGACCAGAATAATTAATCTTATCATATGAGGATGATTTAGCCACTTTAATAAGCTTTCAGTTGACACAGAATTATGCACTTCTGTTAAATCATCGTTAAAGTTAATGGGTTGAGAATAACATAGCATTATAACTAGTTATTTTACGATGATCGAATAAAATTGATTAGAAATTATTGGATAAGAAAGTCTGCGATAATCGATTCCTTTTCCGGAAAATCGATGTCCGTGATTTATTAGATAATCATTGAAAAGACTGCAAATGAGATCAACTCAGGCGGCAGTCAATGGTTGGCATATGTGTTTGTTTAGTACCCAGTTTTAAACACGTCCCGTTGTTTATATGGTTTTGCATATCATCCTATATTTAGCGACACGCCCTTAAGTAATATAATGACCAAGGCTAATACTTGCTTATGTATGAATCGTCATGGTGGAGTCGTTGCTGAGTTACCCATGGAAATTGTGCGAGGCCAATGTATATGCAAACAATCAGGCCGATCAGTCAATCCGCTCACGTCTAATCAATCGGACATGATTTTCACATTTAATTTTTTTCCAGTGCCTTTGATCATTGACCTAATTCTCAATAGGGACATCTACTTTTCAAGGTCAATTCATCTGCAAAGTATAAAGCCCATCACTCAATCCGTTGATGACATATCGAACGGAAACCCATTAAACACTCTTTCAAAATGGCCTTGAACTTTGATCTAATCACACCGATTTCAATAGGGGTCATCTAAGGCCAATGCACGTGTGAAGTATCAAGCCAATGAGACATTTCATTGACGAGTTATTAATCGGATACGATGTTCACACTTATTGTGACATTGACCTTGGTTTTTGACCTAGTGACCCCAATTTCATATTGCAAACTAGACGGATTATCACAAACAATAACTTTGAGCACTTTCTCTGTAAGGTTAGCTAACATTAAAGAAGAAGAATATTTCTTACTTGTACATAAACATTATCTGCTAAAATTAGTTGTACTCGAGTTAACATACTTAAAGCGACTTGGAACAGGGTTTTTGCACTTTTGCAATCGATGTCAAACCATTCATTCTGCATGCTTTATACAGCAACATAGAACTAATTTCTGAACGAAATTGCCCACTGACATCTGTGGAGGAGTGATATTCAGATGACACATAATTACATATTAATAAAAAAACGGTGCATTATCACTAAACTCGTTAAAAATCGTGCACGGTAAACTCCGATATATTTAAAAAGCTGTTTTCTTTTGTTAATAATTAGTCAATGGCAGACGTACCGTTGTTAGAAAAAAAGTTTGATTACAGCTATTGCCAATTCTACCGTTAATAATACGCAAACCTATTGATAGGATTCGACATTAATCTAATCATTTAACAACATGGTTATTATGTAAACTGGCTACAAAGACCCTAACTGAAATTATGTTATCAGTAATCAGAGTCATCATGTACCGTTTTAATTCCGTCTTGTACAATATAGTCGCATTTATTGCCAACACGGCTATTTATGTCGCAAGTGACAGCACATTTACAAAATTTAGACAAATAAGTAATACAATTTTCTTAAATTTCAAACAGATCAACCTTAAAAGTTGTATATACTGGAGACTCTTGACCCCATATATACGTTGCACAGATATAAACAATTTTTTTAGATATAAAACTATGTGTGGTCAAGTTTTAACCAAATTATTGTATCAGAATGATTTCTTTACGGTTGAAACACCCTAAGCTAGATCTACTTTTTATGATAAATAATTTTAAACAATGATGAAAAAAAAATTGTGCAATTGTTTGTAATCATACACATACATGTGTAGGCGCCAAAAGCAAATAAACAAATACGTATCTTTTTTGCGCACGTTTTGGTACGATCTAAGTGCATTTGCATTAAGTATCTTCCATTTTTACATGTTATTTGTGCAAAGGTAGAGGACGTTTCTTCGCACCTAGGGTAGATTAGTGTTTAGAAGGGGTTTCAGTTAAACCGCTACATCAATTTACGAGGGCATTTTTCTTCCTAATGTAAATGTGCGTAAAGCATTAATAGCTGGTCATTTGCATTTTGTTCTTGCTTTTAGTTACTCCGCTTTTCCTACACTCTTTAAACTTGATGAGTGAGTAATCGTATACGTTTTACAAGGTTGTGTAACGCCCGATATACACATCGATCGGATAGTGTTGAGTGAACTGTTAGCAATCAGTTGTTGTCTAACTGTCATATACAAGTTTACAGAGCTCTCCACGTGCACATAGACGCATATTACCGCACACACGGATTCAAATATGATTACGGGGAATAAGACTTGGCTAGGTTTCAGACTGCTATAATGACTGCAACGATAAATGAGAGGACATCAGAACTTTATTTGTTGGTTTTGATCTAAATGACTCATCCCGTTGCTGTTGTTGTGTTTATATATAGGAAACCAACATTTCATAATTCATCTGCAACAAGGGGTTCTAAACTGATTTTTGTATTAATTTAAATTTATACAAGTGTGCATGGTATGCTGAAAATAAACACTATTAGGTTGAATTGTAAATTATAGCTAACAATTAAACGAATATTTTATACCTCTTTAAATGAAAGTTTAATCATTGTAATCGTACACGAACCATTGGTACTCACACAGCATTGAGTTTAAATGATATTCATGTTTGATCGATTTCTGAGCGTGATTTTGTTCTTTACTCAATATAAGTATTTACACAATAAAATTGAAGTAGATAAAACATGGTATCCTTATATAGATTATGCAAGTAATTACAAAGCTTACATTTGAGTCATATAATTTCGATAGTACGTGTATGTCACTTTTGTACACATGTATATAGATATTTCATACATATTAACATAACATATTTTGTATGGAGTTACAAGCACATGATCTGTACTGTCAACATACAAAATGCAGATAAAAGCATTTTTAACGAACTACATTGTTAGCGTCGTGTATGTTTTGGAATGTCATATACAAACAAAAGGCACTAAACCAAATTAAGAAATTTAAAATCTCTTAGTTATAGAGAAACAAATCCAAGAATCATCACAACGGAGTTTTGTTTGTATAATCGCTATTCGGCAATTTAAACGAACTCATGTTTAGAAGATCAGTTCCATAGAAATTGTCTACAAGCCCAACGATACAGATTTTCCTCAAACTACATCTGATGAAGCTTGTATAACTTTCCATTGTTTCTTCGTGAAAACACGGTTAGGTTTTAAATAATGATGCATAATTCATCGAAATAATTATAACTCGTCCAAATGTAACTTAAAGCATTATGTTGAACGCCACTTAAGATAAGAACGCGTGTTAGAACATATATATATTAAATTTTATTCGCTGTGATACTTGCTACTCTTTGATATTATAAGTCATACTAGCTTACTCAAGAGTAATATGGCCCGGGTGCAGAGAGACAAAAAAACGTCGGCATGAGCCGTTAAGTTTGAGGTTGTTTTTTTCTTCAGATGATATAACACAACATACTGTACTATAATAACGTATAAACGTGTGCGGGCAATGATTTCATGACTAGTAACGTATAGCAATATTGAAATTACAACAAGATAAGTATTGATGCAAAGCATCAAAGGGCGCCGGGAATTTCAGTGTAAAAGGAACTCAATGAAGTTACATGGAACGATTTTTTTCTACTGTAAATATTAATTTATTGGCCGATTATTTTAAACAAAATAGAAAAAGATACTGGTATAACCATTATCTATGATTTTGTGTTATAACCCCCAAATAACCATTATTTATGATGTTGTGTTATAACACCCAAATAACAGTTATCTATGATTTTGTGTTGTTACTCCCAAATATTTCATAGTTCATTTTATTAACATTGGTGTCCTGTTTTTTACTGGTATCCGTGTGCATTTTTCATTAATGGAACAAAACTGTGTAGGTTATAAAATATCTGCTTCATCTTGTAAGCGTAATTTCATATTTTTCTCAACTTCAAGGTGAGATGATTCTTAACTTATTCTTACGTTGCTCATTTACGATAGGGGTTGAGTACTCATTTATATGAAAACACTGTAAAAGTTTGAAAACAAAAATGAATGTAAACTGTAAATTGTATAAAGAAGCTGCATTTCACAATACTTTGAAATTCAGTACAAGATCATAATAGATTTATTGCTCCGATATTCATCATTTTCAATAGGGTTCGAGTAATACTGATATAAAAACACTTAACAAGTTTGGAAAAATTCAGACGAAAGTTGTGAAATCTTTTAAACAAGTGGAAATTGTTTATTTTGTCAAATTTGTTAGAAAAAATTCTGGACTTATTGTCCAAATGTTTCTCATTTTAAATGAGGTAAAAATGCTCATTGATATGAAGACACTGTAAGTGTGAAAAGAATCTGATGAAAACTGTTGACATATTCACCTAACCAAGCAGTTTTTTACTTTTATTTTTAAATTCAAAGAGACATAATTCTGGACTTATGGTCCGATATTGCTCATATACAGTTTGGGTTGGGTCCTCATTGATAAAAAAAAACCTTTGAAGGTTTGGGAACAATCGGATGGAAATTTTGGACTTCGAACAAGGATTTCAAAATTTCTCAAATTCTAAGGAAGATAACTATTGACGTAATGGTCGGATAATGCTAAAGGGCTCATACCACCTGGATAGTAATACGTGTCGCGCTTCGCGCTCTATATGTAGTTCTTAAAAAAAACTCCGAGGAGTGCTTGACTCTAGAGAAACGGGATGCTGGGACACAGCTCCTCCTTGATATACGGCTGCTTCCTTTATCGCAACTCATTGTTACAATCAATAATACGTGTCGCGCTTCGCGCTCTATATGTGGTAGGGATAGGCCTATGATAGACAACCATAAAAATACATGGATAATAGATGTGTTGTTTGCATGTATTTGTTTATATAAAAACACGTGTATTTTTTATAAGATATTTAAGTGATGTAAGAAATTTTAATTAACGTTGTCTCCACGTTGCATCCATTAATTTAAATAAAGATGTCCAATTGTAGAAAATGGATTTTAAAATGTCTACATAAAATAAAGCTTAATTATATTTATTAACCTGACTGACAAAATTGTCAGCCGCCGAACTGTTCCGTTCGTGCCGGAACCCGGGATTGAGCCGGGGGCCTTTAGATGACTGTTGCGTAAACAACTTTAGTCTAACGCTCTCCCAACTGAGCTTTTCCGGCTGACGTTCACTTATGTACTGCTATTTGGTGAAGTTGTGTATAGCGATCGTTATTATATGTCTATTAATACACAAATAAATTGTACGTTTTCGTACCACTACGCCTTCCAATAAACTTGTTTGCGCGATAGGTCGTCAAATATCGTACTACATTGATTCTCCACTAAATAAGCAAATTAGAAAAACCACAAAATAAATATATTTTGATTATGTTTTGTTTGTATACAAAACAGCATTTATTTTTATACAAAACCAGAAAGTTTCGCGTATTTGCCCAGTTCCTGTGATCTTTCCCCTGTGATCAGTTGTGGATCAGTTATTCATTAAAACAATTAGCTTTGCATTATTGGCAATAAATGTTGTAATAAATGTTATAGGCACAAATGCAGTACTTATTTACACTAATTTACACAAACAATCACCACTATGCAGGATATTCTTAAAACAAAAATATATATTGATCGGTAAAATAACTTCTCCTCCCATAAGCAAAAAAAAATGCATAGCATACTAGTCGCCGCCCTCCAGGGCGACGCCAATAAGTGTTATCAATCAGTTTGTCAAAGACCAACAGAAGGCGCATTTTTCTTTAAAAAAAGCAATGTGTAACATTAGGATGGTGATGTATAAATTATCTGGATTTTGTAACGGAAACACGTGCTCAATTGTACCCAGGTAATAACACACATGTATCATTATGTGCATTAAAAGTTATCGATACGAATTTTAAAAAAACATTGTGATTTTATATTTCAAAATAACAATATATTTGTTTGTATAAAATTAGTGTGTATCATGTTATTTTGGTAGATTTGGAACATATTTTACGCTAATTGTTTTTCAAAATATAGCCGCGCTTAATCAATCAAGTTTAATGCATACGCAAACAGTAATAATAACTGAAACATACGTACATCGGACGAAAAGGAGTTAGTGTCATGCTATTAGCAACTTATTTTTATTTTGGATCAATCCGCTTGCGTAATATTTTGAATATATATATATATATATATATATATATATATATATATATATATATATATATATATATATATATTACACCTCAGAGATTTTTTTTCGGGATTACACACCACTAAATGTGCAATGTGATGAAGCGTTTTATGGAAGTAGCATTGACACTAGATTTCAGCTTCAACAAGAGTAAAAAACACTTAATTTAGAATAAACGACACGCTTTCATCCATGCTAACGTTAATCTAATGTTTATAACAATGAAGTCGAAACGATATTCACTTTCATTTTCTATACTTCCATCTGATTATCGAAATTTATTTTAAATCATAGTATTTTATTGTATTCTTATCGAAGTTTACATTATGTATGATAAACGCACAATCCAAAATACGTTGTGCATTTGTTCGATGCCTTAAACAAATAACTAACTGTTTAAAAAAACACATCCGACATGTCCTTAATAAGAGAAACTATGTCACACGATATACGTCATCGTTTGCGCATTCAATTGCATGAAAAATAAAATTAAAGGCATTATAGTGACCAGCCAGGCAGCCAAAAACTGTTTATGGACCTCAGCCGTACATATACGGTTTGTGGCTGCCTGGCTGGTCACTATAATGCCATAGGGACTTCAGTGTGGTTTACTTTTTCTTATATATATATATATATATATATATATATATATATATATATATATATATATATATATATATATATATACCAATACATAGTGCCAGTTACGCGGTCTCTGTAGTTTTCAGACTGTACTTACGAGGTCAATATAAAAAACGGGGTCTATATACAACCCCGCAATCTAGGCTCCTTTAATTACTATGAGGGGGGTGTAGGGGAGGTAATGCAATCAAATCTCACAATAAGGTCTTAAATCGAAAACCACAATCAGGTCTGAAATTGAAATTGTATATACCTCGCAAATAAGTTCGCTATATATTTCCTTGTATAAGACGTTAAATAAATGACGTATTTATATACAATAATAATAGTAGGTACCCCTATATACCTTAATTCGTGTTAATATCGGATAAAAAAGGGTATGGAGATACATGTATTTAAAGTGGGAACCCCATAACCTATTTCTAAATCAGAGACCCCGTAACTGGCCATATGTGTGAATATATATATATATATATATATAATTTTATATCTTAACAAAGACCACGTGTAAAGCCCTAAAACAAGCTATTATTAGCATTTTTTTACCGAAAGAATAAATTTGAACCATAAAACATTCCTACACAGATGATATCAGTTGCAATTAAATCAGAAACGTAAATAATATTATGTTATTTATGAAACTAAACACGAACAGGGTCAAATCGTAAAACATGGCCAATATTGGTTTCAGTCCATATATTTTAAGTGTTGTTCATTATAATGAAGCTCTAACTGGTTTGTATGAAAGCGACTTGCTACCACATTAGCATGCTTGTCGCCGTTAACAGACATGCCTATTTCAAATTTCCGCTTTAACATTGGAATGACAATTGAAAAACGTGAACAGCTTTTTCATACGACCTTTTGTTCGACGTATTACGTCCTGGTAGTTTATATGCTTTGTTTCAGACACTGGCTGAGTACACGTTTTAAAACAGCCTTTACCATACCAAAGTATCCTTCAGAATGTTCGTTCAAGATACATGTGATTTTAAGATATGACGACTACCCGAATACAGTAGGTTTAGAAACAAAATACTTATAATTTAAGAAGAAACGTATGTATGATTATTAATGATAGCTGCTCTGCTATACAATACTTATACTCGATCATTGACGCTAGAAGAGCTTTTTGAGAAACTCTTCCACATGTTATGGACACGTTTTCATTTTATGTATCTTACATGTTTTGTCTTGGACTATATTACTAGAATGTACTTGTAAAAAGTTCTTTAGGGCAAGTCTTTAATTGCATCCTTGAATTATGTTTTAGCCTGCTAACAATAATGAACTTAATGCAGGCTTGTGTAAACGTGTAAATGGCAATTGAATAGATCATTTTAAGTTTATAAAGGACCCTAATAGATCATGAATGGGGCGTAAGACTTCCTGTTTGTTCCGACGGGCCTTTCACAATACGACCAATTAGATAAAAGATTAGGTGAAACACTTAAAATAACCCTTTTAAACCATTAAATATATTACCTCATGCTTAAATAATTAAAGTACAAGACGAAAACATGGTATTATAGATAACACACTAGGCGACCGAATTGCATTGATGACTACGTCACAGGAAAAACAATAGCATACCTGCCAAAAACTTTGTAGATGATCACGTGCTGTAAACAATACAATTTACAAGTGCAAGATTTACTTAAGCGAGGCAATATTTTATACTCCTATGACACAAAACTAAATATACAGCCCGACACTCGTGTACGATGCGTCTTAATACTTCGAAAATAGCTTTTGAATCTACATAAATTATATATATAACAACGACTTATTTTTTACGTATTATTTGATGTTGGTTGTATTTATAGAGCTTGTTATATAAATTTTGACAGGCTAATAATGTAAAAAAAAATAATTGCAATGATAATCTGCAAAAGCACAATGTCGACATACGTGCACCTTCCCATACCTTTTATAGGATTATATTTCAGTACTTTAATGACATACTGAGTATTTAATACTATATCGTTGAATTGATTGCAGTGTAAGGAACACGTTCTATAATTCGAAATGTCTGCTAGAAAATAAATAACGTTCGATTTCAAGTCGGTGATGTTATCAATAACTAGCCGATCTTGGCACAATTACCTGTAACCACAAATGAACATATTTTAATTATTGAAAAGTGTGTACTTATGTTTTTTTTATAATTGATCTCGCCGTGACACTATTTTTCTGAAAAATGAGAGTTGCAACGTATGGCATCTGTTAATATAGGACTAAGTAAGTATTGGAATAATGCAACACCAGATACACAGGAAAAACAATTATATGTGTATATAATTGATTCGTCTTTTATTAACGGCATATGGCACTAACAGTAACATTACATCGCTAAATGTTACTTTACCTATTGAACGTTTATTTTACGTTGGGGTTACTGACTGATGGTTCTGAAGTTTAATTAAAAATTATTATTATTATAAATCAGACGGATCATCGCAAAACGTTAGAGATTTAAGCCAATAGAATGGGAATAATCACGAAAATACGCCGGAAAAAAACCATAAAGGTCTTAGCATCGACATTAAAATTGCACATAACTACAAAAACATATTTGGATTAAAATCTTTTTATTCGATTGTTTACTGTTTACTAGGGCAAGCATTTTTCAGGTACGATGATGTGCGCGCGTGTGGTATTTGTAGTTTTCAGTTAAACGTTGTATGTGTTGCATACGTTGTTAGGGTCGACAATCGAAACATTGTTTTTTTTACAGAATTCTTCCTAAGTTATGGTCTAGCATTGTGTTTAATATTGTCTGCAGCGTGTCATAAATTACACGGAACCTTAAGGGAAGCTTCATTGTTATTTTGTAATGAATCTTTAAGTTCCTGTTACCAGAGGTATATGCGTTTATACCAAAAATAATAGTATATAAACGTGGTCTCTTTTCAGTACCAACTGGGCATGTTTCACTGTAAAACTATGTTGGTTATCGTAACACAGAAAACTGTTCCGGGTAAATAATTTCATTATTGTTCATACTAATCGTTTAAAATAATATATCTCAAGGCTTATCCTTTATTTGCTTATCGGGTAGATTATCGCAAACGTTAAGAAGAATTCTATAACAGAAGACAACACAGCAAACTGGTTGTTTTGTTTTGGAATGCGAACGAGTAAGTTTATTAAGTCAAACCGGTTTTCATACACCATTTTCAGCAACCACCAAATAACTTTTAATAAAATTATAATTTTGTTATGTGTATTCATTTGTGTGAAATGTATTTTACCATAAATATTATAGGTTATTTTAAACCGTTCTTACCTTATCGAGAAAACTCAAACATGTATTAATCGATTCACGCATTGCATAGAAAAGTATAAAGCGTATTTAAATTAATAGTTTTTTTTAAGCTTTAAGGTACATTAGCTAACTTCACACACATACCTCTTACCTTTAATATTGTCAAAGTACAACCGCGAATCCTGTCTAGTTCTTGTCTTAGCAATGCTCTCATCTGGAGTGACGGTTGAAAGGTCGCAGGTTTGTACTCCTCATCATAGACAAAAGTCATACATAAAGGATCGTTTGCGCAAACCGTAGCACCGGAAATCCTTCCTGTTTTCGTAATACGCCGGTATGAATGAGTTATTTAGCAATTGTCAAGTACGGAGTATTTTATGTTTTGCATATTGCAAACGTATGAACCATACATGCATATGGTAATTTATGCGATTAAAACACCGTAGCTAACATTAATTGTATTTATGCCCCTGATATTTCGAGTGCACACGTGTCGAGTGCTGACCATTTGATATGTACCTCCAAGTAGTCCAATAATTTCTGTTTGCTCGATGATTGGAGGACTGTTGACAATCAATTATTTATTTCGAGTTAAAATTCACCAATGTCCCTCATAGAACATCAAAACTTAATCGTGACAGGAACGTAAATGTCGTTAGCTGAACTCTTTTAGAAACACAAAAAAACGTGCAGACATAATAATGATATTATACCAGACCCGGAATGGTTAAAGCGCAATGCTATATCTCTTTAATTAGAAATAAGACAATTTTTATGAAGATGCATGTTAACTATCCCTGTTCACGTTTGCAATTTTCATGTCAAACAAAATATCAATTTAAGGTCGACGTTTTAAAAAATAGAGAAGCTATTCTTCTTGCCGCGACGTCTGTGTACGAGATAGTTTTATACTTTGCAGATAGGAGCGACGGTTAGAGTGATGTTATTAATAAATAAACAATAAAAATGCTTCGCTAATATCTAAATAACTTCACATGCAAAGTTTAAATCTTTTCGAAATCTCTTCAAAATTACGGTTATGTTAATACTTAGAATGTTTACGTACAGACTTGACAGTATAAAGCTGTTTAAATGTGAATAGTTTAACCTCACTTTATACATGAAAATAAAATTTAGGATTGCGTTTGTTATGTGACGGGTCGAGATCAATGACAGTTAAGGCAACACATATGCAAAATTAATCAATACATTAGCGAAACGGACGTGCCTTGCGGCAATTATGTGATGCATTGAGTTAAGGTGTTTTTTTTTTAATATTGACACTAATGTTACCAAATAAATGCGGTACAAGATCAATGACGAAACGTGTATCTTTGTATTGTGTTTTAACCAGTTACTATACTCTAGCATCGAATACGTCATCATAATGCATCACTTATTGCCTGTATAGTTCTTATATATATATATATATATATATATATATATATATATATATATATATATATATATATATATATATATATATATATATATATATATATATATATATATATATATATATATATATATATATATATATATATACATATATATGTATGTATATATATATAATCAACATTTGGATTCACGTCTTAAGGCGTCGATACTTTCATTCCAATGTCACACGGTCAAAATATAGTGAAAACCTTATGACATGACATGCAATGTGCTTTTTTACGAACTTTAATGAGAAAACAATGACAATGTGGACAAAAGTTACTTTTGAGAAAAAATGACGAAAAGAGGTAATTGCCATACGCATTTAAGAATATTCAGAGTGCGCTATGATTTTTATTAATTAACTTGTCACATAAGTCCACCAGTTTATTTTCTTAAAGGCATTGTTCAGATGACAATGCAAATAATAATGATGCACCGACTCCAGGGAGCCGTTTCATCAACGATTTATGACAAGTTGTAAATTACGATTTACAAACATTACGATGTTTCAATGAAATCGCGGTTCATCAAGCAAATCGTAAATTAAAATTACATAAATTTCATACATAAATATACCACTGGGTAAGGGCACCCGTAAATAAACGTAATGGCGGTCTTTTATCTCATCGACGATGACAGAAGACGACACATACCAATGTCAAGGCTATTTATAGATAGAATTGTTCTCTAAAACAAAAGAGCAGAGAACATTGTTTCGAGAGATCGTCTAAGTAAGGGCGGAGCAGAGCGTTTGTTGGTTTTGATCGGTCATCAACTTGCCGACGATCTCATGTCATTGATCCCGTCACGCGGGTATGTAGATAGGGCGAAGAAACCTTTGATTTCAACAATTATAATTATAAAATTGAATGGATTTTCAAACAGCAAATAAGTAGAATTTAACCCAAATCTTTAGAGTAGTTACCCTTTGTTTACATAGCATTTGAAAACACATTACTTGGATTTAGCAAAACATTGTATTTTCATAGACATTTTTATAATAATGTTTACGGTTTGTGATAACTGTTACAATGACACTATAATTCAATGAATAAAACATAAAGAACGTTCACATTTATTTATTTTTATTTAGAAAGTACAATATATCAACTGGGCATGGTGTTATAATTCGTATGAAAATTTATATCTAAATTATGTGTAATAATAAGCTTCATAGAATCACGGAACATCATCACATGTAAAACCAATTAAACGTTCCAGAAACAATGGAGCAATTAAAAATTTCATTTTGTTTAAAGAGAAACCAGCTCCTCTAGATTTTTGCTAATGTCCCTCAGAATGGCCTTTCTTTCCCTTGACGCCATCAACATCTCCCGAGTTTTAGTCCCACTGTTGCTACATTCTTCACATGTGGCTGCAAGTAAATACATTAACTAGTTTATACATTTAATAAACTATGTATTAAATACAACATATGGCACTTTCATGTACTAGACAAGTGTGGTTGTCAAAAATAACACAAACCAGTCATAATAAGACAGCATGTCTATATGACCTGGTATTGATTCAGAAAGTTAGTTTATGTATTGTGAAATTTATCTAGCTTTCTGAATTAAGACTCAACATTTGTGTGTGACAGTAATTCTCTACAGTCTAATTCATTCTCCCCAAATTCCAAATATATCGATGTCGAAAAATCATTACAAAATACAGCAATACTTTATCCCCATATAACAGAGTAAAATGAGAAAAAGAAAAAAACATAGAAACATAAATTGTTAGATTTGTATTGTAGGAAAAAATAAGCAGTCAGCTTTACTATAATTTATTGAAACAAAATATGTGTTTGTCAGAAAAACAATGTCCCCTACTGCGTCGCTTTGATTAATATTTCTGTTATTATATTCCTTTAAAAAATATTCATTCCTTTGTTAAAATGATCTGTACCTGCCAAATGATAAATATATAATTATCTCCCTTTAAAGCTTGTTATTTCCCTTGGATTTTGTTTTGTGAATTTTGATCTTGAAGGATTACCTTAACCTTTCACCACTCAAAATGTGCAGCTGTATTAGATACACATGCATGCCGAATATCAAGTTGCTATCTTCAATATTGCAAACGTCATTGCAGAAGTTTAACCAAGGTTAAACTTTTGGGACAGAATTACAGACAGACAGGCCAAAAACAATAAACCCCCGATGATTTGAGTCGGGGGCATTAACACTAATTATCACTTTTTGTTGCTTCTGCCCTCCATTCTCTGTTTTCTGATTTAACGAAGTTGGGTGACGCAACTTCTGTTTGAGTTTTGACAACCCTGTTTTATGTACATTGAATTGGTGCATCATTTTTAGGTTTTTTCAGCCAGTGATAACATTTTGTTTTCTGGAAAAACAAAGAAATAACAACTGCATTTGTAATTGTTACATGTAACACAGTTTTGCAGCCGCAGCATCATACATTTAGATTGATATACATCTTGTAATAATAAATTATTGTAGACGACGATATATAATAAAGACAGGCAAATAGCATTCCTACTGATATCACATTTTTAAGTGCTGTACATGTTGTGTCATGTGAATCTAATACCTTATTGAAATAAAATATAAGATAATTGAACAAAAAATTGCTGACATGACAAACGTTCAATAAATGATGTCTTGTTATTGTATATGTCAAGTTATTGTCAGCCTGAATTCCCTTGGCCTAAATATCTGAATATTATTAAACTGTTAATTGATCTACACCACAGTCGCCGTTCTGCATAGAAAGAACAAAACGCTCACTCTAAACAATATATTTGTATTCATGAATAAAAAATATGCGATAAATAATCTACATTCATGACCAACAAGTTGTCAACTCACATTTCAACCGTCGCCTTTCAAAATAACTCCTTTTTGCCTTCCTTAACGCAAGGAGAGTGGCTGCCAAACAGCAGACGGTAGACTTCCACACATCGAACTACAAGAATAGTCGCTGCCGACATATTTCAATGATTGTGTTTGTTTCAGTTCACAACTAGCATTGTTATGCGATGTTTTCCTCTGCTGACAGAACGCGCAAAAATTGCGTCATGCTTTTTTTTTTCAGACTGCGTCACTAGTTTTATCGGTTACAAAATACTTATATTTAAGTAGTCGTATTTTATGTATGGTGCCTTTACGATTTCGTTGATGAGACGGAGTTTATGTAAAATCGTAAACGACTACATTAATCTCGATACATATTTTACGATTGTATAAAAATCGTAAATATTGATTAAACGGCCCCCCAAAAAGGGAATCGAAAGGACACGAGTCGCCTATGGCGGTATTGAATGTAAGAGTTTCTCGTCATTAAAATATTTTCTTGAGTATTACTTTAAACATTTCCTATAAAAACGTGGATAATTTATTTAGTTTTTTTTTCGAATCAAAGTTCGGATACGATATCCAATGTATATTTTGCATGTTGTAAGGATCGCTCACAATTAAGATGCATACACAAAGGGGCTGCCGTAAGCAGGCGTCAAGCCGTAAATCTATTTCATTTATGCAATCGGCAGTGGGCTATGTAACAGAAGAGCTTTATTTAATCATCAGAGTCATAGGTATAAACCAATTATTTTAAGCTCAATTTAATCAAAAGCCTCAGGCTTATTGAAACAATCTCGAGGCCGTTAGCTGGGTATAACAAGTAAGTTTTGTCTTCTGATGAATGCTCGCAGTGGGAATCGAATCCATGACATACCGATCGCTAGGCGGACACCATATCCACTACGCCATGGAGACCATTGCAAATATGTCATGCATCAAACACAACAAAACAACCAAACAATTTCGATTGGTTATACACTTTCCTCTTTTACACATTCCGGTACTATACGTATGTGTATGGCTAGCGAAATGCCGAAGTGGTCGTATAATATATAAATTTATTGTTTAAGTTTAGAAATACTTAAATATTCAAGCTTATCATAGTGTATTGACAAATACAACACAAGTACAAGAATGCCATTGATGCAAAGCATCATATTGGCATCATTTTACAGTTCATGAAACAACACAAGTGTAGTGGATTTTGGTTATGGAATGAATGATGCACACAAGTAAACAGTACTATATAAACAAACATTCAAAGTGGAGTTACTGCGTTCATCCTTTATTAAATATAACTACGAGTGGTATCCCATGCTCCAAACGCCTTATTTATGACAATTTACATAATGAAAAGACGAAAAAGGTTTGTATTAATGTATAGAAACTTAAATATTACTAACTTGACAAACTGAACACATCTGAAACAATAATAATATGGTTTTCAAATAATGTAAATTTAAATTACATGTTATTGAATGAAACGGACAAGTGAAAAAATAAAACAAGAAACTTTCATCAGTTTCAACACAAGTAGTTATTCTTAAATATGTTTAGTCATTAAATATACAAATATATAGCTTTCTTTTGAATTTCAAACACATTTCAACAAATATATTGCGCAAATAAAGTTGAAAAATTGCTCTATTAAAACGGTATGCCTTTTAAAATTAAAAACTTAAGATTCATTTTAGGAAAAAAAAAATGGATTTTAATGTCTGCATTTGCCTAAAAATTGTTTGTATTATCATGGCAAGGAAACAAGCTTGGAATTACTTTTCATTACATGCAAAAGCTTTAATGTTCGAAACCCGAAAGTGCATTATGAATATCTTTATATTAATATTCAATATTATTAACAAAAACATACTTTCAATTTTACATGCATCTATTTTCGGCGATACAATAACAAACTCGAAAATCTGATAATTGAAGAAATCTGAGTACCGAATACTAGTTGAGCGACATGAAGCGGTCTGATGGGCGACGTTGTTGATCGGGTTTGCTATGTGATTTACTCTCCTATCCTGACGAAGTCAGAATACCATTACTGATAGAGCTAGATATATGTTAGACATAACACACATTTAAAGGTTATATTCAGTTGTGACAATAGAGGTCTTGGCGTACAGAAGTCCAGAACTTGAAAAATACATGCCCTAATCCAGAAAGTTTGTCAGTCTGCAAAATAAAGGATTTGGGGTCGTCTACACAATCAAAAAAGGTAAAGTGGTAATGAGGACATATGTGAAAGACGACTTGTTGTTCTTGAGCTCTATCTTATAGAGCTATCTAAGCTATCTTATTCTTTTTGGCTGACCAATGACCTTCAAAGGAATACAGTTTACAGGTTGGCCAATTTTAGCATAATCTTAGATAATAAGGTTCTCTGACATTACCTTATTCAGAAGTTATGTATAACCAGATCTGTTGCTTACTGTTGAAATACTTGGACTTAAAATATGTGTACTTGATAGTATCAGTTTCAATTTTCTGGACCACAGTCGCTCGAACTAAGTTGTAAATAAAAACAAGGAATACATGCAACAGAAGACCGCATTAATTGTTCTCCATACGATTTCGTCATGTTTATTCAGAACTAACCCAACCAATGGAATACGGTTGTATTCTTAGAAACCCTTGATTTCCCACTGAAAATGAAGTTTTGGCATTGTCTTATTCTGTCATCTTGTTTTGTAGATCGTTGATATAGCTTTGGAAAGACTTAAGAACCCACATATAGGCCAACTGTGTAATCAAAGCGGGAACGCAGAAGAGCATTTCTTTGGGTCTGGAAGTTAAGCATACTTAAATGAAGACAAAAACAATGAACATTGACTTTCATTCGGACTAAACCAAAGATGGATTAGCAAGATAAACTAATATCCCGTATAGCAACTGAATCCAGCAACCCTTCGACGTGTTGGCGGATTTCAAAGTAAATTTGATATCATACGGTGGGGCTGCTTGAAGGGCTGGTAAAAGGAATAAGTATCTCATCGCTTCGTAATGCCATATTTATGTACAATTTATTATTATATTTATTTGTTGTCTGTTAAGACTGAATTACTTGAAATTTGTTTTAATGGAAAATATCTAATTACATATTTCATATATACAACCATTATGAGAAGAAGGCATTGTCCACCATGCAAACAATAATAGAAATCGTGATCGACTCAGCTGGCATGGTCACGATTTGCAGTCGACCGTGAACAATTGCCTGTCGGTTCTTAAGTCTGCAGTCCATGCAATGTGTGATGTAGATCAATTAGCAGAAAATGCAAACATTCGTATTGCATGGTTATATGCTTCTGAAAACCATAAACATAACTTATCAAACCTAAATTGTATTATCTATAAACGATGATATAAAATACCATTACGTTCTTTTAGGTTGAAATATTGAACCGTAAGTCGGTTTATTGAATAAAGTGTTATTTACAATAAGAAACTAATTTATCTCTTGCAATTAAATGCACCAGAACCACCAACAACCGCGGAACAAGCTTACGCAATCTGTAAAAATCTCGCGTGGGGTTCCCCTTGTTTCTGGACATCAACATTATTTTACGAAAATAAATAATAAATCGCAATACATTTAAAAAATCCACTACCACTTGTTTGTTATTTATAGAATTAAATAAATTTCTGCTATTAATTAGTCTTTATATCATTAACATTTTATGTTTATCCTTAATTCAAACATTGATATTCTAAAAGAAAAATATATTGAGGTACGCAGTATACAACCCTCAATGACTTCTGAAGAAACTTGCTGAGCATGGTACATTGCTTTAGCTCGTATTAATTATTTAAAATGTAACCACTAAGCTGATGTTAATTATAATTGAAAAAATGAGTTCGTACTAACAAATAAATTTTTGGATATTATATTTTCATAGTTTTAATTTACATTTTGACACTTTATTGGCATAATTAAGTGACTTTAGAATCGATATTTAGTTGCGCGTATTAAGTATTCTACATTTTATGTGCGTGGAAAATGGTGTTAAATCGAGATTATACGCAATCGGGAATACATGAAATAGTATTAAGTTTGTTTTGTTAAAATATAACCGAAATTCGTATGTTTCATTTTACAGGGTTATTGAGTTAGTAATAATGACTTTATTAATGAAGAATATGATTGTAAATAAATAGCTCAAACATACGTGCATTATTTATCTGTATGCGAGTTATTGATATAAAGAACAGATCTTAGTTTAAACCTTACTTTGTATATTCAGGGATTGAACAGTCTCATGATTTTTAATTAAATAAAAAAACAACCACAAAGCATCATATTTAAACGCGTATTATCACTTTTACGAGAAAACTCAATTCGTTTAAAATTGACCTTAAAAGTGGTTATAATTATGACTTAATTATTAGTTATGGAAAAGTTAAAACAAATCGAATGACACAACAAACAGTTCGTAAAATTAGTGTTTTGTTGTTGTTAGCATTATAAAAGCGATTAGTACCACATGAAGTGTCTGAATCATAGTATTTAAAGTATGAACAACAATTAAACCGAATATGTGTAGTAATTAGTACCATAACGATGTTGTCAGCAGATATGTACAAGAAGATAAAGCATCTGTCATAATACGTGTGATGATTACCACGTAGGTCTTCTCAGCGTTTTTGAAAATAATATAGATCTCAAAATATCAATAAGTTCTTGCTGTTTGTCTTACTTTTGTATGTGTATGTTCGATGGGTATCATATCAGCTCAAGCGAGCACATGTTCATATTATCGTCTCCAATATGTGAGTTGTATAATTCAATTTAATATACATTTGAGGTCTGAACAAGGGCGGGCGCAAACCAGAAGGTGCATACGGCCAAGTCTGGCCATATGGCTTGATGGAATATATAATGTAAGCTCCTTTTGTCATCATCATACAAAGATTCTCGGTATAAACATTTAGTGTACTAGTCGATACCTCAATTTAGGTCTTGGTTTAAACCAACCGCCCATATTATTGTATATAAAACCGTTGATATAAAACCATAGCTTGCAAATGTTTACTCTTCTCTGTTAGGAACAGCCCAATATTATTGTTTTTACAAACTTCAAACTCCATTTTTGCCGCTTTTGGTTGAAGCAAATTGCTCAAACGACAAATTCACATTGATTTCAAATGGCTTTATTTGATGATAACAAATTACTAAGATGTTTGCTAAATTAAAATGCATGTCATTAATGTTATGTTGTATACCGTTAAAAATATATCGAGTTAATATCGATAAGGGATATGTTTAATAAGTTTTTTTTGTCGAATGTTATTCCAATATGCGTATGTAGATCCCTTACTTAACAAATGCTTAAACGATTCAAAATGCGGAATTATCACACTTTTTGTTACAAAATTCATTTATAATTGTCGTATTGTGGTCGTTCTAGTGTGTTGTCTTATTTTAACCCGAAGGCTGTTAAACGACTACAAACTCTGAATTCGTTAACGTTTATTTGCGTTTATAGTTGCCGCCCTTTACGCCAAGTGCGAGAGTGGTGAAACACTGGTTGAACATTGGGGAGAGCACATACAGGCGGCTTTCGAAGAGTTTGAGTTTACGGTTAGTTATCCACTGCGACTTACTGAGGTTTATTACATCGAGGCGGCATTCGAATATGTCGGAGTTGCGGCTGATTTGGTGATTACATCAAAGCGACAGTGAAACCACTCAGAGCTGACCATGTGTATAATTCAGGTGTTAGTAGTGATCTTACATCAATGTTCCCCAACATTCAGTTGAAGTTAATGGTACGTATTATACAGCATTAATTAACATACATCCACTCGGCCGAAGAATTAGACAAAGTTGACAGTGCGTATTATACAAGAGCTAGTTGGAGTTAATGGTATGTTCGGCAAAATGATAATTTTCCAATAAATCACTGCTTGTGTATAAAAATACTTCAATTTATTGCATGATTTAATAATAAGTGACAATACAACGACGTTACAAACAACAACAATGATACAGACATAAAACAAATAACAACGCAAACAGATTAAAAACAATCACATATTATTAAATTGTAGATTAATTCAACACCATCTAGTGTCGGGATAAAAATGGTATTTTCCGTTTTGGTTAATTCTGAACATATATTGTTACGCCCCAGTACATAACGCGTATACTGAAAACTATGTATTGCATCAAATACAGCAACAAGACAAATAGTTAAATACATATTGTTTGTTAATTTCCAGGAGAAGACTCGGTGCTGACGAACGCATGCCCCCATGTCATGCAGGCGGGTAGAAAGCTGTTGGTAAGACCCGAATTATTGTTTCTCAGCCAGTAAACTTATTCGTGTAATAAATCACGTGAAAAGGAAAAATAATAATACGAAAGTGTTCATAAGCACATTAACAACACATAATGTTTCTTCTTGTATAGACGACGAAATAAATGATCGATACATAAGACAAGTCCGGGTTGCATTACTTTAAAAATTGCGTGAAACAAAAGAACTTTGACTTTGACTTTGAGAGTATTAAAACAGTAAAATGACCAGAATTTCCTTAATTCGACGATATTGCATATTGTCACATTCCACATGCCCATTTTTGCAATATGTTCTAATGCCATGACGTTGTATGTTGATAAACCTTCAACATAATCAAATGTATTCAATATTTGGCAAGTATGTGTCTTACTTATATCTTGCATTTTTTTTCTTTAAAAAGTGGTTTCGCCTAGGTTGCTGCTTTCTTTTCGAAATAAACAGTTGCCTAACCTTTGCGGTAACAAACTCGCAGCATGTTTTCTCCCCTATGTTACAGCTATTCTTTTTAAAAATAACCAATTGCTTTCTCTTCGTAACAGATATTCTTTTCAAAAATAACCAACTGCCCCCAGAATGCTACTGCTATTCTTTTTAAAATAACCAGTTTCCTCCTCTATCTTAGTGTGTTTTTTAAATAACCAGTTGCATCATGCATGCTACAGCTATTCTTTTTTAAATAACTAGTTGCTTCCCCAACACCTATTTTTTTTAATAACCAGTTACCTCCTCTATATGACAGCTATTCTGTTTTAAATAACCAGTTGCGTCCGCTATATAACAGCTATTCTTTTTTAAATAAGTAGTTGTCTCCCCTATGTTACAGCTATTCTTTTTTTTAAATAACCAGTTTCCTCCGCTATATTAGAGCTATTCTTTTTTAAATAACTAGTTGTCTCCCCTATGTTTCAGCTATTATTTTTTTAAATAACCAGTTGCCTCCTCTTTAGTACAGCTATTCTTTTTTAAATAACAAGTTGCGTCCTCTATATCACAGCTATTCTTTTTTAAATAACTAGTTGTCTGCCCTATGTTTCAGCTATTCTTTTTTTAAATAACCAGTTGCCTCCTCTATATGACAGCTATTCTGTTTTAAATAACCAGTTGCCTCCACTATATTACAGCTATTATTTTTTAAATGACTAGTTGTCTCCCCTATGTTACAGCTATTTTTTTAAATAACCAGTTTCCTCCGCTATATTAGAGCTATTCTTTTTTAAATAACTAGTTGTCTCCCCTAAGTTACAGCTATTCTTTTTTAAATAACCAGTTGCTTCCTCTATGTCACAGCTTTTACTTGTTTAAATAACCAATTGCCTCCGCTATTTAACAGCTTTTTTTTAAAGCTAGTTGCCTCCCATATGTTTCAGGAAGCCGATGAGGAGGGGAGGAAAGCCGCGGAATAGTACTTAGCTTTGGGATTCCCTCTCATGTAGTGTAAAAATGATTGAAGCTTGTATTCTGAGTGTATCCAATATAATATGCAATATAAAAACATAAAATGTAATCATAAGAAAAAGAAGATAAAACAGCTGATTGCAATTATTTATTAATAGTATGATTGTTAGTATTATTATCATTTTTATAATGATTAAATTAAAATGTTCATAAGCACAATACATGTATTTATAAACATTTCAATAAAATAAATAGAAATATCGATCATAAATTTTGTGATCTTCCTTTTATTAATTTTACTATACTATAATTTAGTTATTATTACTATTATTCTTATTAAATCATTATCATCATTTTTATTATAACTATCACTATTTTTTGTGTCTGCAGGCGCAAACCTGATGGCCGACAAGGAATCCCTGAGCCTGATCATCCTTCTGTCTGTTGGGAACACAGAGGGTACATTAACGGTTGGGGTTACCTACCCATAGCCCCTTTTTATGTACACTTAATAATTTAATTATATGGAGCTGTTTCCTAAGCCTTCGATACGTGAACATGCCCCTACAAAGTCCCATAAAAGCCGCTGTTGAAATAATAATGTTTTGCGATACAATTAAATTGGAATGCATCCATTATGTGCAGAACTTAATTAACGCTACTTAAGGCTTAATATAGGTTGTTCTGAATTCCGCCTTTCTGTAAGATGCAGTAAATGTTTGCCGCGGTGAACTATCTCCACCAGTTAGAAAAAAAATACTACATTTGTACTTACTATGTCCTAAAAATGACGTTAACGCGTTTTAAATCCATTGCAGATAACCTCCCGAAGAGAGCAGGCGGTCTGTTTGAGCTGTGTAACAAGGTGTTCGAGCATGTTGAGGCCATGCTTCGTAAGGAGGAGGACGAGGAAGTTGATGCCGCTGAGGGTGATGACAAGCGGGTCATCAAGACGCTGCTCAATCACTTCAGCACCCCCTGTACGTCGATAATCAAAACTGAGTTGCATAATTCAAACTGAAGAAAAAATGTCGGCCGAAACTGAAACTGAAACTGAATGGTAGGTGATTATTTTATCATTTCTGCTAATTTAGTAATTATAAGGACGTATTTTTTCTACACATGTGATAATGAATGTCTGACACACACATGTGTTTTGAGTTTTGCAATGATTTAATAGTTTTTTAGTAAAAAAACGCTAACTTTGTCTTCGGAAAATGCTAATTTTCATGAAATGCGACCTATGTGTTGAATTATTTACACGTTAATTGACAAAATAGCGAATGAAACTGTAACAGAGTTATGCCATATTATATCAGGAATATCCTTTTAAATTTTACTTTTAACATCTAGTGTGTTTCTGTGTTAAAATCATGTGTTTGCAGGACGGGTATAAAATTTTATGGATTAATCCAAACTGATATGAAAATTTCTGTGGATAATAACCAAACTCAAAATTGATAATGCACAAACTCCGATGTATTGAACATGTTTTCCAAAGACATGTTGGATATTATTCTTTGAAAACCACTGTTTATAACCAAAAAATCACACGATGTGTATAATAGAATATAAAAAAAATACTTCCAACGAACATCAACATTCATTTATTTGTTATTAATTAGTGAAATCAATTTCAACGGAACTTGCATATATATATATATATATATATATATATATATATATATATATATATATATATATATATATATATATATATATATAATAAAAGTAAAAACACGTGTCTGGGATTTTAAATATATATTGATTTAGCCAACGCGTTTCGCATAGCTCATCAGGGCATAATACAATATATTACAACGTCAAAATGTCATGGAGATAACGTCATATCAATTATGACGTCATAACGTCAATAAATATTAAATGAAATTTAATTTGGGTTTAAATACATGTATAAAATGTTGTTCTTTTGCTAACCTAGCTGAAATATTGTTTGAAAATAGCTTATAAAATGGAAATATTTTAAATTTTGGTTCATTATGTGAACATTCATCTAAATGTTTACTTAAAGGCATCTGTCTTGTTGAGGAGTCTCGCATTTGTTGTTCATGGACAGATCGCCTATTTCTAAGTTTTTTCTACTTCCCCATGAACTTCAAAACTTTTATACTATTTTAAACAACTTACATTCGGATATCAAGTTTACAATGCAAACAAGCACACTCGAGTTACCATTTCTTGATATATTGATTATAAAAAACAATACTGAAATTAATACTGATATATATTACAAAGAAACCGATTCTAAACAATATCTTAATTTTACCTCGTGTCATAATAAACACACAAAGATAAATATTCCTTTAACTTTAGCGAAACGGATCTGCACCATAGTTTTGAATGATAAACTTAAACTAAAACGTTTAAATGAACTTAAGCATTCCCTTATTCAAAGAAAATATCCACAATCTATTATAAATACAGGTATTAAAAAAGCACTTTCCATCCCTAAACATGAATTACTTTCAAAATCAACACAAAAAGACAAGAGTAATATAATTCCATTTATTTCAACACAAAATCCAAAAAATAAAGAACTGTTTGGCGTATTAAAAACAACATTGACATTTTACAAACAGACCCGGTTATGAAGAAAATAATTTCAAATCAGAAGATAATAAAATGTAAGCGACAGCCACCTAATTTAAAACGTCTGTTAACCAAATCTTACTTTTCATCTCAAGAACCAAGAGTATCCAAATGTAATGACCCTAGATGCGCCCTGTGTGGTTATATTATTGAAGGGAATTCTTTTGATTTTAATGGCAAAATGTTCAAAATAAAAACTAATATGTCATGTGATATACAAAATGTGATTTATGTATTAGTATGCAATGGATGCAAACAATATTATATAGGCCAAACTGGCGATAAACTTAGAAATAGGCGATCTGTCCATGAACAACAAATGCGAGACCCCTCAACAAGACAGATGCCTTTAAGTAAACATTTAGATGAATGTTCACATAATGAACCAAAACTTAAAATATTTCCATTTTATAAGCTATTTTCAAACAATATTTCAGTTAGGTTAGCAAAAGAACAACATTTTATACATGTATTTAAACCCAAATTAAATTTCATTTAATATTTATTGACGTTATGACGTCATAATTGATATGACGTTATCTCCATGACATTTTGACGTTGTAATATATTGTATTATGCCCTGATGAGCTATGCGAAACGCGTTGGCTAAATCAATATATATTTAAAATCCCAGACACGTGTTTTTACTTTTATTATATAATATTCACAATCTGGATTATTACATTTCACTTATATAACTATATATATATATATATATATATATATATATATATATATATATATATATATATATATATATATACACAATTGAGATTAGAAGCAAATTAAGCATGCGAAATTTGCATTCCACGAACACAGGGATGTCATAACTCGTGTTTCATGTCATTTTTGGATAGCATGTAAAACATAGAAATTTAAAAATATCCCTACTTATTATTTAATCACTTGATTTAAAGGGGTTCGAGTCGAAGCTGCAGGTTAAAGTGGCACTTGCCCCGCTGATTCATGTATTTGTCACCATATCAGAGGTTTCGAATATTATTTGAGGCATTACTGATCTGATTCAGTATACATTATATCAGAAAGATTGCATCGAATGGTACACACATATTTAAGGGGCATTTTACTTTCCGAAATATATTTACACATTGACAAGAATACATTAAATGATTTCTCAATACACAGACATAGATATTACAAATCTTCTGTAAATTATGTAATTAAATGATAATAAAAAGTTTTCCCCGTGACCCTTTTTGCCGGCGCGGGAAAATTGAAGAAGTAGTAAAATATGTACGAGTCAATTGTACAGTACCCAGCTATGCGCATGCTTACTGACGATAAACGACTTTTAACGGTATTTTAGCATAGAAAGCTTGCGAGTTCCATATGGAATGACTTTGAACCCTATTGAAAGCTTGGTGAGAATACTATGTGTGGACTATTTGTCTTTCCGATTTCATCAATTATGTATTATTCCTTCCGATTGTATGTTAATACAATTTGGACTTTTTGTATTTTTGAATATTTGTTATTTCATTATATAGGGAAAAAACCGTCGATTCGCTCCTTTAAACTGGTGCCAGTGGTGGCAAATGGTTTTAGAGCCGGGGCTTGGGCGCATAGTATTGGCTTTATTTCGCTACGTGGTAGGACCAGACTGATAGAGGCATTCGTATGAAAATGCTTATTTATTTTCAACATTTGAATACAGTTTTATGACATATACATTTTTCAGTACAACTCCTTTGGCGGAAATTGAGATCGATCGGCATGACGAAGAATTTGAGTTGTCATTTCAAGACGAAGAAGAAGAAAAAAAGAAAATGTTTTACAAAAAAAGAAAACAAAATATTTTTTTATGATTTTTTTTTAAACAATGTGATAAAATGCTTGTGTTGTCAGCAATTAAATAAATCTCGAAATATTTAACAAGAGTGTTAATTTTACATAGATCTTTACATAAAGACATCTGGCAGTTTGGTCATTATCCATCGAATTCCTAATGTTATTTTGAAATTATCCATACACTAGTTAGGTCATTATCCAATTTGTATATTCTTGTCCCAAACAAATACGAATATATTGCGTTTTCGAGCATTTAACCCAATCAAATTTGTGTACATACATATATGAAAGGTTAATATCTAAGTCCAAGTATTAAAACATTGAAAACATTCGATTTAAATTGTTTTTGGCCTAAGACATTCGACAATTTCATTCATTTTTTTCCAGATTTTCAAACATATTCATTTTATTTCGACGTAATTGTTTTTAATTGCTATGGGTTTATTAGCGCATTGTATCCGGCAAATAAAATTTTATATAAAAAGAAACGTTTATTATGTCACAACTAAACTTAAGTAAACGTGTTCTTAGAAATAAATGACCGGAGTCTTTATTTTTGTCGCCATTTTTTTCTTCAGTTTGAATATCCTACGCAGTTTGGATTATCGACGTACAGGGGATTTGCAGGAAATAGGTGAGGAGACACTATGCGTTGTTGTTGTTTTGAGAAAACCTTTCGGAAACAGTTCGAACAAAAGGCATGTAAATTGAAGTTTTTATAAACACCGCCGATAATATTGGATATGCATTGTTTGAGCTCTTCCGGAATAGGTGAAAGGCTTGAGTAAACTATGAAGATATCATTTGCGAACCTATCGACACTAATTTGTGGGAACCCACCGCTGGCTGAATGTGGTGTTTATAGGCAACTTTTGCTAGGCGAACCTTTTATTTCTACAAAATGTATCGATTTTATTAATTTAAACATTGATTAAAGCTGATTTAGGTACTTTCAACAGTAAACAATATAAGGACGGACCATGCTCTTTAAAAAGAGGGTTTAATGCATGTGATTAAGTGTCGTCCTAGATTAGCCTGTGCAGTCCGCACAGGCTAATCTGGGACGACACTTTCCGATGTTATGATATTTTTCGTTAACATAAAGTATCTTCTTTGCACAAATTCATTTTAGGCGGAACGTGTCGTCCCTGATTAGCGTGTGCGGACTTCACAGGCTAATCTGTGACGACACTTTACGCATATGCATTAAACCCCATTTTCGCAAAGAACGGCCCAATTATTTTGTTTGATTAAATTTGCAGACTGGAAACCCGACCGTGCTATCCCTACTACGACAATAGACACTCGAGAAAGAAACCGTGAAAAAGAACATGTTTACGATAAATTATATCTTCGACACATATATTTTATGCACGCTGTTTGTGTGTTGCTTTAAAAAAAAATGCATCCTAATCACGTGTTTTAAAAAAAATATATAATCATATAGGAGACTTGCCGTTGCACACATTTAAAAAACGCAAACACGGCATTTAGCACCGACTTGCTTTTTAATATAACTCCAAAAGTTAATATGTATTCGTTTAAATCTGTAATAACAAATCAATCGACGTTTGAGACAGATTTTATTGTTCAGATTCACGTAGTTCCAGGAACCAATTAAAAATTTAAAAAAAAGAGTAAAATAACTGTTATATAAGTAGATAGACAACCATTTTAGTATCATGGGTCCGAAATTAAAAAAAAAACACACTCGCTGAAAGTTGTTTTTGTAAAGTGGAAAGACTATGTATTGAATGCTTTTCAAAATCGACTGACATAAGTTAACTAGGTAATTATCAACTTCGTTATATCAACACACTGTAAAGTAATCTATTTTTTTCCAATAAATCGACCTTCAATGAAACCAGTTTGATCGTTGGAGATTTAAATATCAAGCACTGGATTGAATCGATTTCCAATAGAAACTGAAGCTACTTTAATAGCATCGTTTAATAATGTTATGGTCGTAGGTTTTCTAAATTAGATCTTTACTAGTTCCTCTTTGAATCCAAGTTTGACAAAACTTGTCAAATACTATCACGTGAATATGCAAATATATTTGCATTGCTCTGTGAAATAGGGGTTTAATGCATGTGCGTAAAGTGTCGTCCAATATTAGGCTGTGCAGTCCGCACAGGCTAATCAGGGACGACTCTTTCCGCTTAAACTGGATTTTTGCTAAGAAGAGACTTTTTCTTGAAATAAAAAATAAGCGAAAAGTGTCGCCCCTGATTAGCCTATGCAGACTGAACAAGCTAATATGGGTTGACACTTTTCAATCATATATTAAACCCCCTTTAATAGAGCATGGTCCATATTTTGTATCTCAATCAATCGCCATTGACAGAACCAATATGAGCGCTTTGGTCCATCATTACCAGTATTTTTTTTATTATAATATATAAAACATGTTATTTTCGAAAGCACAATATTTTATTTGTAAACACAATTTTTATTTCATAAAAATAAATGCAATGCAAAAAACCCTAATATTTGTACTGAACATATTCATGATATGTTTACACCATATTATAACACATTTTTTGTCGATTTTTGTAAAGGAGAGTACTGCAAATGCCCTAAATCAAAGACAAATGAAAGCTTATAATCTTTACACGAAAATATGTACCCAAATTGTACATCTTTCTATTTAATTGAGATGCACGGTCTCATATTCAATTTTTGCCGATATCGTATAGATTACCACTATGTACTGTTGTGTTACAACGGTTTGAAAGTGTTCTTTCAATTTTTGTATCATTATTTTAAAAACCGACAGAATTGTATGATTGGATTGAAAAGACGCTTCACGTGGCTGCATTATAGAACATCCTCTTAAGACGTGTTAAATTCTTACTTTTTTTGTAGGAAATGAATTTTGCTACTTAATTTGGTAGAATTTATCAAAATGTTTCGTCCGCCATTATTATGAGTAATAAATGCCAGACACCGAAGCTTGTAAACAAATGTTAGGTATCCTTAAAAGAGTATCTTTTTCAAAATGATAAAACATGCAACTAGAAACCACTTAAAACGGAAAAATACAGTATTTGAGAACATTTCTTTTAATTGCAAAAAACAACAACAAATGAATCAGCTCAATTTTTATTTTTCGGGATAGTTTTACAGATAATTAAATGGGCAAGATTATTAAACATGAACGTATCATTACGCATAATTACACTAAACAACTGGAAGTAATAAAACTTAGCCAGCGAATATAATTATGTTAACACGGGTATACATGTATACATGTATAAGAGATGGATTTGTTATATACATTTATATATATTTCGCATAAGAACGGCAATACAAATATATTTATTTCGGATTCTATGTTTGAATGTTTAAATTATATTTAAAAGTTGCAAAAATCTTATAAAATATAGACGATCAGTCAGCAAACGAGACTTGTGCACTATCTTTACTGTCAGATTCAAATATTTCGTGCAATCGTTGAAAAATAAAGGCACTATAAGGTAACTTCAAAATGAAGTTAAACACAATCATGTGGTAGTTATATCAGGTGGTGGTGGGTTTATTATGTTCGAATGTCAAAATAGCATTATTCGGATCTTTCAGCACCATGCATCGTATTGCGCGAGTGGACCGTTGTGATAATCCAAGCGTACGCCCTACATAAATGAAGCTGTTTATTCAATTATAACGACCGATGTTTATGTGTATTTAATAACAAATGTTATTGGTTACGAAATTTACCCCACCCTGAGCCTGATGAGTTTAAATACACTAGTAACCAAAAAATCAGACCCATTATATATATATATATATATATATATATATATATATATATATATATTATATATATATATATATATATATATTCACACATATGGCCAGTTACGGGGTCTCTGATTTAGAAATAGGTTATGGGGTTCCCACTTTAAATACATGTATCTCCATACCCTTTTTTATCCGATATAAACACGAATTAAGGTATATAGGGGTACCTACTATTATTATTGTATATAAATACGTCATTTATTTAACGTCTTATACAAGGAAATATATAGCGAACTTATTTGCGAGGTATATACAATTTCAATTTCAGACCTGATTGTGGTTTTCGATTTAAGACCTTATTGTGAGATTTGATTGCATTACCTCCCCTACACCCCCCTCATAGTAATTAAAGGAGCCTAGAATGCGGGGTTGTATATAGACCCCGTTTTTTATATTGACCTCGTAAGTACAGTCTGAAAACTACCGAGACCGCGTAACTGGCACTATATATTGGTATATATATATATATATATATATTTATATATATTAACGGGTCTTTTAAATCACTTATGACAACATAACCTTTGAAAAAAAACAGTAGAAATGTATATATAATTATCCAAATCTATGGTCAAACATTTCGAAATTGGAGGTGTATTCAGTTGTGGTAATCGCTTTTGCAAACTTCAGCAGGTAAATAGTTTATGATTGAGTTTAGTTGTGTGGGGAAAAGGTAACAAGAAGTCTTTGTTCACGATGATCAAACACATTTACATATTGTTCACAAATGGCCCCCTCAGAGATTTGTGTTAGTACGTTCATTATTGAATCACCACTAAAACATATTTGTCTTTTGTCTGTGATTTTTTAAATAGTCCATAGATGATAAAACGAAAACAAAAAAAAACGAAGAAGTGGGACCAGTCAATCCGCGAAATGTGAGTTGTGTACAATTGCAAATGTGTTTCGTTTTAGCAATCAAACACAACATTCATATATAAAACGAATGTTTAATTTTTGAAAAACCCGGCAATACTGTTCAGATTTTTTCATACGACATAAAGATGCCATGTTATGTTCAAAAACAAGCACGAGTACAAATTTCGTTATAGGCGTAGTTCTTGACTTTGTCATATACGATGTTTGATTTCTGATACCGTTGACACGCCATTAGTATGTTCAAGGTCACTTATCTCGTTTACATGCGTGTGTTGATTAAAGATTGAGGTAATATTGTGGTGACATTACAATGGTTTAATATAATTTTGCTCACTATTGTATTAAACACTAATTATGATCAATATTTTCTGATTTCGTAACGTATTCCGTATTTATTATAAAATTAGAAATAAAAACATCATGGGCAAAAATAACAGGATAAATAAAAAAAAAACGAATACAAATAAGTATTTTGCTTGCAAAATCAACTAAAATAGTCTGCTCGTTTCATGGTATAAGTCAACCATGCCCCTCTACTGCTAGCTTTAAAATAGAGCAGGCAACACTTGTGGCCTAACATTATACTCTAAACGTGTAGGTATTTAGAGACGATGGTAAACTACCTATGCAAGTTCAAAATGCAATTTAACCACTGAATAATTGCAAATTAAAAGCTGGATAAATGGAAAGGGATCTTGACATAAATATGATTCCTTTTGAAGTGTACATTGAATGGTTCATATTCAGCAGGTAGTTGATATGATAAAGTTAAACATGTTTGCAATTCCATTAACAATCACATATGTATAATTGTAATAATATCTTGTAAAGTTAATAGATCATCAGTATACGTGATAATACATTATGCCAAGCTAGGTATGAACTTGTTTCTATAAATACCATCAAAATTATCACAGTATTCACGCAATGAAGACATATGCGGAGGCGGTAGAAACTTTCGTTGTATGAAGAGTATGATGCGCCGATTGCGGACACACGATTCAATAAATACTATCTGTGATGCTTTAAAAAGACCCAATTGTGGTGAGATAACATTTGCACGGCCTTTGAATCAATCTGAGTTTACGGTGAGTATTATTCAACGGCGGGTTGAGAGATGACAACAGCACGGCCCTCATTCCGGTCGCAGTTGACGGTACGTGTAAGACAGGGACCAAAGGGGGGTTTATATGTACATGGTATTGTAATCCGCCGAAGTTGCCCGTATATATTATGCTGGTTCTAGTTTGAATCAACGTGTTATTTAATCAGTTGGAGCTGACGTTAAATAGAATACAGGGACATGTTGGGAGCTGATATCAACACGTCCTTTGTAACAGTAGAAGTTAACAATACGTATAACAGAGGAAGACAACATCAACGTCGCTATCGAATCAAGTAAATTTGACGGGTACGAATAATGCAGGTGAGAAGATAAAACTTAATCTCAGTTTTGGAATTATCTAAACCAATTTTATCTAGATCATGAGGATGAACAACTAGGTCACCAGGTCAATGTATAGACAAACATAATTGTCATTTAAGATGTCGCTTGTCTGACGTAGTATTGATCAAACTGGAATGAATGTTTGTAACTCTTAACAGTATCCCGATAGTTCAGTATATTTAACTTGCAAACAAGTTATTGAAGTATACCATTACGCTTGCTGTAATACATTTGTTAATAATTGCTGTTTCGTAGTGCTAATGTGTGTTGATACTAAATTGACTATGAAGAACCGCACATTTTCACAAATATTATGCTTAAGACATATTAGAAAGAATGATTGTATAGCATTTGTGAAAATGATGAATGCGTGAGATTGTTTTTAAAACAAAACAGTATTTCATAGCATTGCAAAGTTAACCAGCAACCAAATTCTTTGTACGAAAAGTAAAACATGTGAGGAATAGTATAAACATGACCCCGACCGTTTAAACATTTTGAAGCCTGTTTAAACAGGATTAGCTTCAGCTCAATTTTTTTATATTCGAAACCAAATATTGATGTAGAGCGTTCTTAAATTGTTTATTGGAAATTATATTTGAACTAAGCAATGTAAATACTATATGTTAGCCACCATAATAGCTTCTTGAAATATCAATGAACAAGTCACTTAGGTCTTTGTCGTTGAACAATATAATACTATTTTTTAACGGCCATGCCAGGTTGTTAGAAACACTGTGAATTAAAACACTATGAACTTTCTCAAACGTTCGCCAATATATCTCAAACATTTAAAAGGTAAACAATAGAACACAAACAGGAATACAAATGCAATTTTATTTATAAACAAGAGATGGGTTTGTCAGAAACCAATGCCCGTGTGTATGTATTTCCATGTTTATGATGTCCCTCCGCGCCAGAGGCTGCATTATGTGAGGACCCGGAGTGTGTCCCAGCACTCCTTCCTAATCAGATGTTAGCCTCACGAAAGTTGGGACGAATTTTGAATGATAGCTGCAATTTCTAGCTATTTATTGTTTACTGAAATATTTTTAATTTTGAGGTGGTCTTGTGCTGTGGGGGGAAACCGGAGTACCCGGAGGAAACCCCACCTGTCCGGTATGGTGACCACCAACCAAATTCACATGCGCCGGGAACGGAAATCGAACCAGGATCGCCTTGGTGAGAAGCGAGCGTGCTTTTTTTAACCACTGCGCTAGACGGACAGCCACAAACCCAATGCCCCCTATTGCGCCGCTTTGAAATAAAATTTCAATATATCATTGGGCAGGTTTATAAATTATCTCCCTTCTAAAGCTTATTACTTCCCTTGGATTGTATTTTTTACTTTTGACCTTGAAGGTTAATCTTGACCTTAACCTTTCACCACTCACAATGTACAGCTTCATGAGATACACATGCATGCCAAATATCAAGTTGCTATCTTGATTATTGCAAAAGTTATGGCTAATGTTAAAGTTTTCGGACGGACGCACAGACTGACAGACTGATAGACGGACTGACGGACAGTTCAACTGCTAAATGCCACCCTACCGGGGGCATAAACACAACACCAGACGCAAAGCTTGTGTAAAAGATGTTCGTTGAAGATGGATTATATCATTTGCATGTTCTTTTTCATAACTTCACTTTTCAAGTTGCCGTTGTCGTCGTAGGGGTAGCGTAGTCGGATTTCCAGTCTGCAAAATCAATTTCATAATATAAATTTTATTTTCTGCAATATGTATACGTCTTTTAGTAAGCATTTGTTTAAACTTATCCACATTGCTTAACAATCGGTTCATTTTGTAAATACAAAATGTTCGCATCGCGAAAATGTCTCAACATTATTGAGGATAGATTCTCATCTAAGGTATTATAAGTAAAAACTCGCCTTGCGTTCTCACATATTGCAGAAGCCCTCAATAACTCTACAATTAAACTGCATCGTGTTCTCCTCTGTTATCGTAAGTGTTCATTTAAAATATCACGAACATACATCGTGTTCTCACCTATTTCCTACCGTACGCGAGTAGCTGCTTGATGCTCATCTATGCCGCTGCGGCCTCAACAGATGTAACGGCCTTGTCCTCCTCCTCTTCTAGCTCTTCATTCACATGCTCACGTTTTGCAAGACCCCAAGACTCTAAACAAATAGATAACTTAAAACACACCACGTCCTACATGTCCTTAACATCCAGAGAATTTAACTAAAACGGGTATGTTTCATCGCAGAAATTACGTCACAAGACATACGTAATAAACAGCGCAATCAGATGCATGAAAAATAGTAGTAGGACGTAGTACGGAAAGCCGGTTTTGAGAAAAAATTTATTAAAGGAGCATAATAGTATTATATGCGATATACTCGATAACACACGGCAGACATGGGCCAGACGTCTGAAAATAATATTATTTGAAATAGTGAAAATTATAGTTTATATAGTTGTGCATGTGTATTGCTTTTTTGTGTTTTTTACGTGTTTGCTTGCCGGGGTAATAGCGATCCGATGTGTCAGGGGTGAATTTTGAATTCTTAAATGAACCGATTAGCATAGTTTCAGTGCAGAACCTAAAAAACATTTCAATCGCACGATGCTTTTTATCTGAAAGTACACAGCAATCATATATGTCATTAAAATATATAATTACATAAAGCGTCTACTAAAGCATATATATTTCCGTTATTTGTTAACATGACAATTTTCGAACTCACTCTGGTAGCCGTGCAGCCTCACAGCGTCTATCTCCACCCGGCTCTTTGCAGCGGTGCAGTCGATATCCAGCCGAATGATATTCGAGAAACAAGGCACTGTAGACTGAAAATAGAACCACGTTCAAGAATGTGTACCGTTGGAGAAGGAATTTTATGTTTATTAAGTAAATAAAGCGTTTTTTGAAAGCACTGCAACAATTATTTCTAGAAAATCAGATATACTACACGCATATTTGTGTGAGTCGAGTTAAATTCATAAAATAGTGCGATGATACTTCTTTCACTTCAGAGCTGCGTGTTCTTACTACATCCGCCACGTCCACAAAAGACGCGGCGATGACTTGCAAAAACGTTTTGCGACACGACAGATATGTAGAACGGTAATGCTGGAAGGTTTCACAGCGTGCGGAACGCACTGACGTATTCGATGTCATTGAAAGAGCGCGGTGAGATAGATATTATTACGCACGCCTTATGCGTACAGATAACCCTAAAATTACACTTAATATTTTCCACATATAATTCAATGTAAAAGCAACACATTTAAGCGACAAAAATTGCAACAATTTGTACATAGAGATCCCAATAACCATATCTTTACTTAAAGGGCATTCTAAGCTGAATCGATCGATTAAAGAAAAATAAAAATACATGTCATGTAAACAAAGAATACAAACGATGAAAGAACTTGACACAAATCAAATTCAACTGTTTTTGCACCTTCTTGTTTCCGGCCGTTTTGTATAGGAGAGTAACTTTTTCAGTTTCCTTGCGTACAATAGTCTCTTACTGTATAATATTTCAGGGATTAAGAAGTGCAGACCCATCAATATCTCTAAAGGATAAAGCCAGAACAACAGTCTAAGTGTAAAACATGCCTTCAAGTTAAATATGATAATTTGTTTAAAGAGTAAAGACTTGATGACTCGATTATGTGGTATAATGAAACCAGCGTCCGTTACGCGCGAATGTCTTTCACGTGGCGTCCTCACAAGGACGTCACGTATTATTGAGGCCTATTCATGTCCATTACACGCTTTAAAAGTTCGTACTGTTCTTGTGTTAGTTGCTATATACGTTAATGCGTTCCTTCCGTTACTTCAATTTTAAGTCATGAAGTCTCCAAATTTTCTACACGACCATTACCTAATATAACAGAACAATTAAACTCAGGTTCCACTACTAGAAGAGAAATTAGTGGAAGCTAGTATGTTATTTAATGCAAATTATCAATTACCTGTATGTAAGATACAACACAATACAAACAGTACGATAGAGCACATTAGCATGGTTATGTCTAGGGTCAAGGGCCTTCGAATTGTCCATCAAATAATTGCGGGTTTAAACCGGTTAAATAGTTTGAACTTACTAAACCTAACTTATCTGTTCGTGCTTTTACCGTAAACAATGGACTAAATATCCTCGCATGCTCTTCAACGGATACTTTGGGCGTCGACCATAACGTTATCCACGTGCCTGAGACATCGAAGCATTTAATGGCCTTGACACCGCCAGCATTGAAAGTCTCGTAGACGGCGACTTTTGCTACGTTGACGGGAAAGGCGAACTTCAGCTGACACCCAAAATTTCACGATGGTACGTGTTTTACGAGTTTTAAAGCACTGAATAATGCATTACTTTAAAATTTAAAGAAGGACAAATTAAAAGTTTCAAATAGTAAGTTTTGTATTAACGGAGAAATACAATGCAGAAAAACCGATTCTTGTAAAGCAATGATTTATTTAAAAAAAACATGCAATTCCAAGCTATTACGGTATTATTATATGACGTTGGTTTAAAAAGTGATTTATAAATCTTACTATAGGAGGACAATACAATCGCTCAATAACAGTGTAATTTCCCAACCTCCAAGAACTGGTTTTCGTCGATGACATCTGGGGCCCATGCTTTAATGGATTGCCCGGAGCTAGTGTATAAATTGTACACATCTGGACCACCCAGTATTTGCTGCGCACTCCACATGAAAAACGAATTACATTAGATGAGCAACGTTCTTGGAAACAAAATACGCGTGAACTTGTCGTCCAAGAATAGCCTGTGCATTCTTCACTTGCTAATCAGGGACGACCCTTTCCGCAAAGACCTCATTTTGTTTAGAAAAGAGACTTCATTTAAACGCAAATTCAATAAAAGCGGACATTGTTGTATTCTATTACCCATTGCGGATTCACAGGCTAATCCGAGAAGACCATTGACGCACATGTATAAAGCCCCTTTTCCCAGAGCGAGGCCCATACAACAAAAATGTTCCGGGGAGGGGTGTTTATGAAAACTGATGAAGGGTTCCGCTCTACCGATGATGTGTTTCGTAAATAATAAACCGCAAAGTCAGACATGGCACCTAAACATTTTGCAGCGAATATTTTGCTTTAATATTGTTTCAGTATAAATGGCATGCATCAACAAATCACACACACAACAATATGATATTTCAAATAGCATGCACTTAAATATTCATAATTGCAAAAACTGCTATTTTCAAGACGGGTAATATTATTTAGAAATAATATATTAAATAACATATTCTTATTGTATATGTTTACAATATGTCCAGATATAGGGCACACTTTGTTGCAAAGATAGATTAATTTAAATGCCCTGTCACCAGAGAAGCCATACAAATAACTTCTATACTTACTCGTTGGAATAATACTGCGACGAATAATTTATCACCTCAGCGACCCACTGCACTGCCTCTGTAATAATAGTAAAAGTGCTACATCGAATAATGCAGCAAAGCAATGGTGTTAAATATACAAATTCTAAAGAAAAACACATACGATGGCGTTTTTTCGCAAATGTCTGATAGATTTTAGTTTACGATTTTTTTTCTTTCTGTCGTGTTAAGTCTTTTTAAACACTTTATTGTGTTTAAATATTTTTTCTCCAAAACTTCAAGCGCAAACGAAAACATTGCGACGTAACGTCAAAAACGCGCTAGCTAGCCGCAATCTTGTCGCGCCACTAAGAAACCCAGTCACGCGTTATTGATTCAATATGCAAAGCAATATAATCAATACAAATGTCTCCTTGTTGTGCAGTGTATGGTTGTTCAAATAGACATGAAATAATATCATGAAAGTGTAATCGCTTACTTAAATTTTTCCGACAAGTTGAATAAAGGTTTACACGTCGAGCCGTGCCGTGAGCAAGTTATCATTAGCATCATACAAGTGAGTAACAAATCAACAAAATAATCGAGAATAATTATTATTAAACAAAGTACATAATTGGGTTAATTGAAATATCGATCACAACTGAAACCGATTTGTAGAATAAGTTCATGACACTGTTTCAGCTTTAAAAAGAATCATAAAAAAATCTTAATTTAATATAAACAACACGCTTACCTCAATGACAATTTTGATTAATTTTTTAAAATAATAAAGTGAAAAGGATTTTCACTTCCATTTTCTATTCTTCCATTCTTTTATCGAAACTTACTTTAAATCACACTATTGTATTGTAAGCCAATCGAAGTTTACAAATATTTATGATAAACACACAATCCGAAATACGTTTTGCATTCATTCGATGCTCTAAACAAATAAATAACTTTAAAAACACCACGTCCTACAGGTCCTTAACATCCAGATAATTTAACTAAAACGGGTATGTTTCGTCGGAGTAATTACGTCACAAGACATACATATTGAATTGCGCAAGCCGATTCATGAAAAATAAGAGTACGAAAAGCCGGTTTTGAGAAAATATATAGTATTATTTGTGATATAATCGATAACACATGGCAGAGCTGGGCCGAACGTCTGAAAATAGCATTAATTGAAATAGTGACAAATATATTTTATATAATTGTGCATGTCGGCTGTGTATTGCTTTTTGTATTTTTTACGTTGTTGCTTGCCGGGGTAATAGCTATCCGATGTGTCAGAGGTGAATTTTGATTTCTTAAATGAACCGATTGGCATAGTTTCAGTGCAAAACATATACAACATTTCACTCGCACGATGCCTTTTATCTGAAAATACATCGCAATCATATATTTTATTAAAATACAGCATTACATAAAGCGTGTAATAAAGCAGATACATTTCAGTCATTTGTTAACATGACAATTCTCGAACTCACCTTTGGAGCCGTGCAGCCTCACAGCGTCTATCTCCACCCAGGTGTTTGCCACGGTGCAGTCGATATCCAGCCGAATGTGGTTCGAGAAACAAGGCATCATTGACTGAAAATAGAACCACGTTCTATTATGTTTATTGGTGGAGAAGGACTTTTCTGTTAATTTACTTCAAAGCGTTTTAAGAAAGCACCGCAACAATTATTTTGAGAAAATCAGATATACTACACGAATATTTGTATGAGTCGACTTGAATTCATAAAATAGTGCGGTGATACTTCTTTCACTTCAGAGCTGCGTGTTCTTACTACACCCGCCACGTCCACATAGGACGCGGCGATGACTTGCGAAAACGTGTTGCGACCCGACATATATGTAGAACGGTAATGCTGGAAGTTTTTACAATGTGCGGAACGCACTGACGTAATCGATGACATAGAAAGAGCGCAGTGACTAGATATTATTGCGCATGGCGATAAAATTCATCGCTCCTACTGTATAGTCGCCTTATGCGTACAGGTAACATTACACGTAATATTTTCCCCATATAATTCAATGTAAAAGCAACACATTTAAGCGAAACAAAAAAATGCAACAATTTGTACATAGAGATCCCAATAACCATATCTTTACTTAAAGGGCATTCTAAGCTCAATCGATCGATTAAAGAAAAATTAAAAGACATGTCATGTAAACAAAGAACATAAACGAAGAAAAACTTGACCGAAATCAAATTCAACTGTCTTTTCACCTTCTTTTATCCGGCCGTTTTGTAGTGGAGAGAAACTTTCTCAGTGCAATGTCGTACAATAGTATCTTACTTGATAATATTTCAGAGATTAGGAAGTGCAGACCCATCAATATCTCTAAAGGATAAAACCAGAACAACAGTCTAAGTGTAAAACATGCCTTCGAGTTAAATATTATGATTTGTTAAGAGAGTAAAGCCTTGATGACTCGATTATGTAGTATAATGAAACCAGCGTCCGTTACACGCGAATGTCCTCCACGTGGCGTCCTCACAAGGACGTCACTTACTATTGAGGCCTATTCATGTCAATACCACGCTTTAAAAGTTCGTACTGTTATTGTATTATTTGTTATATACATTAATGCGTTCCTTCCGATACTTCAATTTTAAGTTATGAGTCTCCAAATTTTCTACACGACCATTACAAAATATAACAAAACAATGAAACTCATGTTACACTACTAGAAGAGAACTTAGTGGAAGCTAGTATTTTATTTAATGCAAATTATCAATTACCCGTATATAAGATACAACAAACTACAAACAGTAAGACAGAGCACATTAGCAAGGTTATGTCTAGTGTCAAGGGCCTTCGAATTGTCCATGCAAATAATTACGGGTTTAAACCGGTTAAGAAGTTTGAACTAAACAAACCTATCTTATCTGTTCGTGCTTTTACCTCCCACCATTGACGATATGGACTAAATATCTGCGCATAATCTTTAACATCTACTTCGGGCGTCGACCATAACGTTATCCACGTGCCTGAGACATCGAAGCACTTAATGGCCTTAACACCGCCAGCATTGAAAGTCTCGTAGACGTCGACTTGTGTCACGTAGACGGAAGTGGCGAACTTGAACTAAACACCAACATTTCACGATGGTATGTGTATTACGAGTTTCAAAGCACTGAATAATGCATTTCTTTAAAAGTTTAAGAAGGGCACAGCAATAGTTTCAAATAGTAAGTTTTTTATTAACGGAGAAATACAATGCAGAAAAAAAACGATTCTTGTAAAGCGATGATTTATTAAAAAAGCACGCACTTCCAAGCTATTACGGTATTGTTCTATGACGTTAACACTTTTGTTTAAAAAGTGATTTATAAATCTCACTATAGAAGGACAATACAATCGCTCAATAACAGTGTAATTTCCCAACCTCCAAGAACTGGTTTTCGTCGATCACTTTTGGGGCCCATGCACTAATGGAATCCTCGTATCTAGGGTACACATCTGGAGCACCCAGTATTTGCTGCGCACTCCACCTGGAAAACGAATTACACTAGATGAGCCGCGTTTTTGGAAAACAATACGAGTGAACTTGTCGTCCAAGATTAGCCTGTGCATTTTTCACTTGCTAATCAGGGACGACACTTTCCGCAAAAACCTCATTTCGTTTAGAAAAGAGACTTTATTTAAACGCAAATTCCATAAAAGCGGACAGTGTCGTACTCTATTACCCATTGCGGACTTCACAGGCTAATCCGAGAAGACCATTGACGCACATGTATAAAGCCCCTTTTCCCAAAGCGAGGCCCATATAAAAAAACTGTTCCGGGGAGGGGTGATTATGAAAACTGATGAAGGGTTCCGCTTTACCGATGATGTTTTTCGTAAATAATAAAACGCAAAGTCGGGCATGGCACCTAAACATTTTGCAGCGAATTATTTGCTTAAATATTGTGTCAGCATAAATTGCATGCATCAACAAATCACAAACACAACAATATGATATTTTAAATAGCATGTACTTAAATATTCATAATTGCATAAACTGCTATTTCCAAGACGGGTAATATTATTTAGAAAAATATATTAAAGAACATATTCTTATTGTATGTGTTTACAATATGTTCAGATATAGGGCACACTTGGTTCCAAAGATAGATTAATTTAAATGCCCTGTCGCCATAGAAGCCATACAAATAACTTCTACGTCTTGCACACAGTTGCTCAAGTTAATGAATATTCAAACTGCCGATACTTACTTGTAGGGCCCATACTGCGACGAATAATTTATCACCTCAGCGACCCACTGCACTGCCTCTGTAATAATAGTAAAAGTGCTACATCGAATAATGCAGCAAAGCAATGTTGTTAGATATACAAGTTCTAAAGAAAAACGCAAACGATGGCGTTCTTAGCATATGTCTTATAGATTTAAGTTAACGATGTTTATTTCTGTCGTGTTAAGTCTTTTTAAACACTTTATTGTGTTTAAATATTTCTTCTCCAAAACTTCAAGCGCAAACGAAAACACTGTGACGTAATGTCAAAAAACGCGCTAGCTAGCCGCAAACTTGTCGCGCATCTTAGACACCCAGTTACGCGTTATTGATTCAATATGCAAAGCAATATAATCAATACAAATGTCTCCCTGTTGTGCAGTGTATGGGTTTTCAAATAGACATGAAATAATATCATGAAAGTGTAATCGCTTACTTAAATTTTCCCGACAAGTTGAATAAAGGTTTACACGGCGAGGCGTGCCGTGAGCAACTTATCATTAGCATCATACAAGTGAGTAACAAATCAGCAAAATAATCGAGAATAATTATTATTCAACGAAGTACATAATTTGGTTAATTGAAATATCGATCACAACTGAAACCGATTTGTAGAATAAGTTGATGAAACTTTTTCAGCTTTACAAAGAATTATAAATAAAATCGTAATTTAGTATAAACGACACGCTTACTTCAATGACAACGTTAATTAATTTTTTTTAAATAATAAAGTGAAAACGATATTCACTTCCATTTTCTATTCTTCCATTCTTTTATCGAAACTTTCTTTAAATCACACTATTGTATTGTAAGCCAATCGAAGTTTACAATTATGTATGATAAACACACAATCCGAAATACGTTTTGCATTCATTCGATGCTCTAAACAAATAAATACCTCAAAAAACACCACGTCCTTCATGTCCTTATTATCCAGAGAATTTAACTAAAACAAGTATGTTTCGTAGGAGAAATTACGTCACAAGACATACGTATTGAATTGCGCAAAACGATGCATGAAAAATAAGAGTACGGAAAGCCGGTTTTGAGAAAATGTTTAATGGAGGAACAAAATAGTATTATATGTAATATAATCGATAACAAACGGCAAAGCTGGGCCGAACGTCTGAAAATAGCATTAATTGAAATAGTGACAATTATATTTTATATAATTGTGCATGTCGGCTGTGTATTTCTTTTGGTGTTTTTTACGTTGTTGCTTGCCGGGGTAATAGCTATCCGAAGTGTCAGAGGTGAATTTTCAATTCTTAAATGAACCGATTGGCATAGTTTCAGTGCAGAACATCAAAAAACATTTCACTCGCACGATGCTTTTTATTTGAAAGTACATAGCAAACAAATATGTCATTAAAATACAGCATTACATAAAGCGTGTACTAAAGCAGATTCATTTCATGTATTTGTTAACATGACAATTCTCGAACTCACCTTCTCAGTGCAATGTCGTACAATAGTATCTTACTTGATAATATTTCAGAGATTAAGAAGTGCAGACCCATCAATATCTCTAAAGGATAAAACCAGAACAACAGTCTAAGTGTAAAACATGCCTTCGAGTTGAATATTATGATTTGTTAAGAGAGTAAAGCCTTGATGACTTGATTATGTTGTATAATGAAACCAGCCTACATTACACGCGAATGTCTTCCACGTGGCGTCCTCACAAGAAAGTCACGTACTATTGAGGCCTATTCATGTCAATACCACGCTTTAAAAGTTCGTACTGTTTTTGTGTTAGTTGTTATATACGTTAATGCGTTCCTTTCGATACTTCAATTTTAAGTAATGAAGTCTCCAAATTTTCTACACGACCAATACGTAATATAACAGAACAATAAAACTCATGTTTCACTACAAAAAGAGAACTTAGTGGAAGCTAGTATTTTATTTAATGCAAAATATCAATTACGCGTATGTAAGATACAACAAAACACAAACAGTACGACAGAGCATATTAGCATGGTTATGTCTAGGGTCAATGGCCTTCGAATTTTCCATGCAAATAATTGCGGGTTTAAACCGGTTAAGAAGTTTGAACTTACTTAACCTAACTTATCTGTTCGTGCGTTTACCGTAAACGATGGACTAAATATCCTCGCAGACTCAAAAACGGATACTTGGAGCGTCGACCATAGCGTTATCCACGTGCCTGAGACATCGAAGCACTTAATGGCCTTGACACCGCCAGCATTGAAAGTCTCGAAGACGTCGATTTTTGTTACGTAGACGGCAGTAGCGAACTGAACCTGAACACCAAAATTGTACGACGGTACGTGTATTACGAGTTTCAGAGCTCCGAGTAATGCTTTTCTTTAAAATTTAAAGAAGGATACAGTAATAGTTTCAAAAAGTAAGTTTTGTATTAACGGATAACTACAATGAAGAAAAACCGGTGCTTGTAAAGCGATTATTTATTTAAAAAGCACGCACTTGCTAATCAGGGACGAAACTTTCCGCAAAGAACTCATTTCATTAAAAAAGAAGCTTAATTTTAACGCAAATGCCATAAAATCGGACAGTGTCGTACACTTTTACCATTTGCGGACCTCAAAGGCTAATCCAAGAAGACTATTGACGCACATCTATTAAGCCCCTTTTCCCAGATGGAGGCCCATATAACAAAAAATTATCGGGGAGGGGTGATAATGAAAACAGATGAAGGAAACCGCTCTTTCGAGGATGATCAGCAATTCATTTTAAATGTACCATTTACGTCCTGCAAACTAGCTTGTTTCGTTTTTCGTAAATGTTACAACGGAAAGTCGGACATGGCACCTCAACATTTTGTAGCGAATATTGTGCTTAAATATTGTTTCAGCATAAATGGCATGCATCAACAAATCACAAACACAGCAATATGATATTTCGAATATCATGCACTTAAATATTCATAATTGCGTGAACTGCTATATTCGAGACGAGTAATATCATTTAGAAATAATATATTAAAGAACAAAGTCTTATTGTATGTGTTTAAAATATGTTCAGATGTAGGGTACAATTGGTTTCAATGATAGTTTCATTTAAATTCCCTGTCGCCATAGAAGCCATAGAAGCCATACGAATAACTTCTACGGCTTGCACACAGTTGCTCGAGTTAATGAATATTCAAACTGCCAATACTTACTCGTCGGTCCCATACTGCGACGAATAACTTATCACCCCAGCGACCCACTGCACTGCCACTGTAATAATAGTAAAACTGCTACATTAAATAATGCAGCAAAGCAATGGAGTTAGATATACAATTTCTAAAGAAAAACACATACGATGGCGTTCTTTGCATATGTCTGGTAGATTTTAGTTAAGTATGTTTATTTATGTCGTGTTAAGTCTTTTTAAACACTTGATTGTGTTAAAATATTTTTTTCTGCGAAACTTCACGCGCGAACAAAAATATGTGACGTCACGTCAAAATCCGCGCTAACTAGCCGCCATCTTGTTGCGCAACAAAGAAACCAAGTTACGCGTTATTGATTCAATATGCAAAGCAATATAATCAATACAAATGTCTCCCTGCTGTGCAGTGTATGGTTGTTCAAATAGACATGACATAATATCATTCAAAGTCTGTTCGTTCTTTTACCGTAAACGATGGACTAAATATCCTCGCAGACTTTAAAACGGATACTTGGGGCGTCGACCATAGCGTTATCCACATGCCTGAGACATCGAAGCACTTAATGGCCTTGACACCGCCAGCATTGAAAGTCTCGTAGACGTCGACTTTTGTAACGTAGACGGGATAGTCGAACTCGAACTAAAAACCAACACGATGGTACGTGTATTACGAGTTTCAAAGCACTGAATAATGCATTTCTTTAAAAGTTTAAGAAGGACACAGCAATAGTTTCAAATAGTAAGTTTTGTATTAATGGAGAAATACAATACAGAAAAACCGATACTTGTAAAGCGATGATTTATTTAAAAAAGCACACACTTCCAAGCTATCACGGTATTGTTCTATGACGTTAACACATTGGTTGAAGAAGTGATTTATAAATCTAACTATAGAAGGACAATACAATCGTTCAATAACAGTATAATTTCCCAACCTCCAAGAACTGGTTTTCGTCGATGACATCTGGGGCCCATGCCCTTTTGTCATCCTGGTATCTAGGGTACACATCTGGAGCACCCTGTATTTGCTTCGCACTCCATCTGAAAAATAAATTACACTAGATGAGCCGCGTTCTTGGCAAAAACTACGCGTGAAATTGTCGTCCAATATTAGCCTGTACATTCCTCACTTGCTAATTGGGGACGACCCTTTCCGCAGAGGCCTCATTTCGTTTAGAAAAGAGACTTTAATTAAAACGCAAAATCCTTTAAAGCGGACTGTGTCGTAATCTATTACCAATTGCGGACGTGAAACGCTAATCCGAGACGACCATTGACACACATGTTTTAAGCCCCTTTCCCCCGAGCGAGGCCCATATAACAAAAATGTTTCGGGAGGGGTGATAATGCAGCAAATATTGTCCTTAAATATTGTTTCATCATAGATGACATACAGCAACAAATCACAAACACAACTGTATGATATTTCAAATAGCATGCACTAAATTATTCATAATTGCGTTAACTGCTATATTCGAAACAGGTTATATTATTTAGAAATGATATATTAAAGAACATATTCTTATTGTATGTGTTTATAATAGGATCAGATGTAGGGCACAATTGGTTCCAATGATAGTTTCATTTTAAAGCCCTGTCGCCATAGAAGCCATACAAACAACTTCTACGGCTTGCACACACTCGAGTTAGTGATTATTCAAACTGCCGATACTTACTTGTAGCGCCCATACTGCGACGAATACCCAATCACCTCAGAGACCCACTGCTCTTCCACTGCAATAATAGTAAAACTGCTACATAAAATAATGCAGCAAAGCAATGTTGTTAAATATACAATTTCTATAGAAAAACACATACGATGGCGTTCTTTCAGAGTTGGCACGAAAAACCCGCCCCCGGGAAAATCCGCCGGGAAAACCCTGTTTTTCCCGCCGCGGGCAATACTCTAAAAGTGGGCAATACTGGGCATTACTGGGCAATACTATTTTTTCTTCATTAAACATGCAGTCGTAATTGTTTTTTATCATCCTTACATCTCTGCTAGCCTCTATTGTAAAGAAAAAAGAGTTAGCAAATGCTGTAGAATTGTTGGCAATAATATTGAAATAGAAGTAACATATTGTTACTGTATGATATATAAAATTTTACTGCAGACTTCAAAGTGACTGTTGTATTATTACTTACAATATTTAGCAACAGTTTCTTAGAAAAAAAACATGATATAAATAAAATAAAGCAATCTGAAGAATTTTTGAAGATGAGTTTTTAGTCTTTCAACCTTGGCACTCATTTCACATGAACATGCTTTACACTTGGTTTTAGCCTTATTTCCTTCGGTGATTTTATCATAAAATCCCCAAATAGGATCTCTAGGTTTCATGTTTGTGCAGATTACAGAAGAATTACAATAACAGTCATTAACCTTTAAAGTCAGAATTGATAATGAGGGATCATTGAAGGAATACTTTTTTATATTAAAAAAAATTAACAGGAATCTGTCACTTACTGTAGCAATCAAAGCATGTTTTCACAGTTTATGGGAGGGCCCTAATTGGCACTAGTCTGTGTATCTTTGATGGCCCCTAATAAACAGTTAAAGGGCCTTTGTCTGGCCCTAATAGGTCCAATGTTTATCTAAAAGGCCCAGTGTTGCTATTGTACAAACTGTGTGAGTGTCATAAATGATGACACAAAACTGTGTCAATAATTTAAAACACTAAATTGCCTTAAAATTGGGGCATGAGTCCTAATGCAACATGAGATCAACTAAATTATTTGAATGATAACAAAAAGATATATTACATGTATAATTCATCATGTCTCTACCCATTTCCCTTTTCCTTCATAAATACCATTCTGTTACATATCATATCATATTTTTAGAAAAATAATGTGAGATAATTAAATGTAAATCAGATAAAACACAGATACCAAGTTATACCCAGTATTGTCCATAAAGACCATTAAATTGAATTTCATTTATGTAAAAATAAGAAAGTATTATTAGGATTCCGGACTTTCCACATGATTTAGTTGGTTTAAATGTAACAAATAGTTTATAATTATTAATAATTAATGGATATGTTTTTATAGAGACTAATAATTATATAAGTTATATAATTGTGTAATATCTTTATTACCCAGTAAAGTCCATTCAAACCATCCAAAACAAACACAAAATGAATTGCACTTTTTTCCAGAAAAAAGTATTTATTAATATGCATCCACATGAAGTAGAAGTTAACAGTGTAAATAATAGAATAGAATTGCTAAAATTAATAGTTATTTTCTGTTATGTACCAAATCATTATTATCATTATGCAAGTTGTGCTGTTGTATAATTGTGTAATATCTTCGATACCCAAGTAATGCCCATCCAAACAGACAAAGACATAGAATTTCCATTTTCATGAACATGAGAAGAAATTATGAATATGTTTTCACATGAATTAGAAGTTGACAATGTAACTAATAGTTAAAAACAATATTGCAATATTTTTATTACCCAGTATTGCCCACTATTGCCCAGTAAAACCCGGGTTTTCCCAGTATTACCCGCCCGGGCCGGTCAATACTATAAAACCCGGGTTTTATGCCAACCCTGCGTTCTTTGCCTATGTCTGTTAGATTTAAGTTAAGGATGTTTATTTCTCGCGTGTTAAGTCTTTTTAAACACTTGATTGTGTTTAAAAAAACATTCTGCGAAACTTAACGCGCGAACAAAAACATTGTGACGTCACGTCAAAAACTGCGCTAGCTAGCCGCCATCTTTTTGCGCATCAAAGAAGCCAAGATACGCGTTACTGATTCAATATGCATATTAATATAATCAATACAAATATGTTCCTGTTGTGCAGTGTATGGTTGTTCCAATAGACATGACATAATATCATGAAGGTTCCATTGCGTACTTAAATTCGTCCGACAAGTTAAATAAAGGTTTGCATGACAAGGCTTGCCTTGAGGAACTTATCATAAGCATCATAAAAGTGAGTAACAAATCAACAATATAATCGAGATTAATTATATTTAAACGTAGCACACACTAGGGTTAATTAAAATATCGATTGCAACTGAAACCGTTTTGAAGAATAAGTTGATGACAATATTCAGCTTTAATAAGAGTTATCAAAAATGTAAATTCAGTAGTAACGACACGCTTACCTCAATAAAACTTTTATCCATTGCTTATATTAATTAAGTTGAAACGATATGCGCTTCAATTTTCTATTATGTTTTAACTTTATTGAAACGTATTTTAAACCACAGTATTTTATTTTATTCTTTACAAAATTTACATTTATGCACGACAAACACACAATTCAAAATACGTTTTGCATTCGTTCGATGCTTTAAACAAATTATTACTGTTAAAAACAAGAGCTGTGCTTGTGAAACACATGCCCCCTACTGCGCCGCTTTGAAGCCTTTTTTTACATTTGACCTTGAAGGATGACCTTGACTTGCACCACTCAAAATGTGCAGCTCCATGGGATGCACATGAATGCCAAATATTAAGTTGCTATCTTCAATATTGCACAAGTTATGACCAAGGTTAAAGTTTTGGTACACACAAACACAATTACAGACACACACATACACTGACAGACAGGCCTAATTCAATATACCCCCGATTATCCGGGGGCATACAAACACGTCCGAAATGTCTTTAACATGCAGAGAATTTAACTCCAACTGGAATGTTTCGTCAAAGAAATTTACGTCACACGACATACGTTATAAATTGCGTAATCAGTTGCATTACGATAACAAACGATAGAGCTGAGCCGGACGTCTGACAATAGCATTTATATGAAATTAATGATATATTGGACGTCATCTTTTGATGACGATCAATTGAACGAAGGTTAATAGGGGCTAAGTCCCGGTTTTAGCCGCGATTTGGGTCAATTGAAAACTTTTGCTGACATTTTACATGTTTATGGACCATAAGGCGATCTACACATTGGCGTATTCGTCATATCTTGAGGAAGAGAAGGAAAAACAGAAAATGGAAGTTCATATCGTTGCTACTTCATTGTTAAAGCATTGGATTAAAGTTAAAATTGAGGTAAGCGTGTCGTCAATACTAAATTTAGTTTTGTATGACTCCTTCAATCTCGTTTAGTATGAAATGCGTATTTCGTATACCGTTGTTTCATTTTAACTCTGGATTAAGGATGACAAGTCGGAACTGTTAATTAAGTTAACAGTAAAATATGTTGAAAGCATAAAAATAATCCAAAAGTATTTCGGGTTATGTGTTTGTCATGCATAATTTAACCTTCCATATGAATAAAATAACTCTCTGCGCCAGGATTATGGTTTCCTAAATCGTGTTTTGGTCAGAATGGTTAGCATTCGAAACACATGCTATAAAAAATAGTGTGTTTTTAAATAACTTTTGAGAAATGGAAGGAAGAACAGAAAATGGAAGTTCATATCGTTGTCAGTTTATTGTTTTAAGCATTGGATTAAAGTTTAAATTGAAGTAAGTGTGTCGTTAATACTACATTTAGATGTTTATGACTCCTTCGCCCTCATATAGTATGAAATACGTATCTCGTGTAACGTAATTTCATTTTAACTCTGGATTTTAATGAGGACAGGTCGGACGTGTTATTTTATTTATCAGTAAACTATTTTTTAAGCATGGAAATAATCCAATTGTATTTCGGATTATGTGTTTGTTATGCAAAATTTAAACTTCCATAGGAATAAAATAATTCGCTGAAACATAATTATGGTTTCCTAAATCCTGTTTTGGGTCAGAATGGTTAACATTAAATACACATCTTAATAAAAATAGTGTGGTTTTAAATAAATTTTGAGAAAGGGAAGGAAAAAGAGAAAATAGAAGTCCATATCGTTGTAACTTTATTGTTTTAAGCATTGGATTTAAGTTAAAATTGAGGTAAGTGTGTCGTTAATACCAAATTTAGTTTTGTATGACTCTGGAATTTTACTTCTTTATATCCTATTAAAGCTGAGAGGCGATGGCTCCTTCTTATTAAAGAACTGGAAATTGGAATTTTCTCTATTGGGGAAAACCTACAAATTGTCCAATTGCTGTCAACAAATTCCCAATTGAAGGTTTTATTAATAAATTGCAAAATTTAGTTACTTTCTCTATGCAGCTCTGTGGCTTGAACCTAAGCAAACGTAATATTTTCTACCTGACAACACTAATTTATCAAATTAAAAGTATTTGTGAGCTAAACAAAAAAAATCCCAACGTGAAGACTACACGACACAAATTTTCCCGATTTCAGGTTTTTTTGTGCAATTTTTTTCCCCATTGAGCTGGAGCCGGTACTTTCCCATTTTGGCTAAATAATCAATGGAAATAGTGTCATCAATCTGATGTTAAGCACCGTTTCAGTTGCAATCGATATTTAAATCATTTAAATTGTGTGCTACAGTTAAATTTAATTCTTAAAAAAAATGATTTGTTGCACATATTTATTGATGATTTTATCAATTTAACGCTTATATTGTGATTGTCTCATGCACTTTTCATTATAGATTGTAGGATAAATAGAAAACCATGTTAAAGTGATATTATGCGCATTGTTTACCGGTGAATTGTGTTGAAAAGAATTAACAGGTCAAACGAGTTAGTTAAAATGTGGTAACTGACTTATTATCTGCAACTCATCTTGCTACCAGTTTTTTATAAAAAAATATATATATTATATTCGATATTTTACAGGACTGTCCCAGTCCTCTAAGCCGAGCGGAACTGTCTTTTTATTAGGATCGGAGTAAGTGTTCGTATGTCGTATGAATAGATATCGTTGCAGGAAATTAAAATGATCCGTAAAACACAATTGTGCCTTTGTGTCGTATGAACGAATCTGCTCTAAAACTTAATTTAGATTTCAATCGTACATGCAGTTGTCAAACGAAAGTACGGTTGATATTCAGATGCAGTATTTTTCTCTTTCCGGGTTATTGTTTCAGTATGTTGATGCTGCATTAACAAATATAAGTGTATATGAAGTGAAAACACCAAAAATAAACAACGGTTGAAATAGACACCTATAAACATAGCATATACTGTTAGATGTGCATAATATCACTTTAATATCAGTGTTAAATTAATTACTAATCGAATTTCATTGATATTTTGATAACGTTTTATTAGTCATCTTTGGTATTCATTGCGCACAATTTGATCTTATATTGTTTTCCTTTTAAATTTACCTTGTTATCACTCTAGAGGACACATTTAGTCCAATCTGCATGACTGTACAATCCTATTGAAGTTTGCTCAGAACACTGATCCCAAAACTATCTCTACTGGTCTGTTGAAAAACATTGCCGCAAGGGTGCAGAGCAGTTTTTATATAGCTTTAATTACTCCGTGCTTACACTCTTAAGTTAAGAAGTCTTATTCATAGTCCAATCTTAATTACACTTGGTCAGAAAATGTGTTTGAATGATATCTGGGTGTAGTTAAAAATGGTTCCGTCAGTTTAAAACCATGGCCGTTGGGGGCAGGGTAGTTTTCCTTATACGGCTATATTTAAATCTTGTTACCACTCTAGAAATCACATTAACTGTGCATCACTCAAGAAACTTGGTCAGGTAATTTGTTCTAATAATGTCTGAATTTGAAAAACTGTTTCGCTTCCTAAAAAACAAACATGGCTGTCAGGGGGGGGGGCAGTTTTTCTTACACAGCTAAAGTGAAACCTTGTTAAGGCACTGGTTAACACATTTATTCGCAAATCGTCATGAACTTTGGTCAATTAAATCTCAGACACGTTTGAAACTGGGTCATCTGAGCTAAACAATTGGTCAATATATTGAATATACAAAAAGCATGTGTATACCACAGAAGACACTTTTTGTCTAATTTTCATGAACATCGGTATGAATATTTTACTTCAAAACTAACATTGGGCATATAAATTACGCATTTAATTTTATGTCTCATAAAGTACTTTCATTTTTTGTGAAAATAGTTTAGTTCCTTCGGGTCTGAAGTGAGCGCTTTTTGGCCCATGGTCCTCTTATTGGGATACTAAAGCTTAATGGGTCAAGGTCCCCCCGGGGACTACTTTCCCGTACCCCGTGTACTTTGACGTATACTTCACTGTACACCGATTTTCAAATGATACTTTTGGGTACCCCGATATACTCACAGGTACCCCATCTTTCCTAATAAAAGAAAATTCGTACCCGAAATTTGTCGTACCCAATTTCCTTTCGTACCCAATTGTTTTAGTACCCAAATTTGTATTGTTACCAAAATATTCGTTCCCATTTTTGTTTTCGTACCCACATTGTTTTTATTTCCAATAATTTTCATACCCACATTTTTTTTCGTACACAATTGTTTTTGGGCATAAATTGATCATACCCAAACTGTTCGTACCCACATTTTTTGTACCTTAATTTTTCTTACCAAAATTTTTTTTTCATACCCAAATTTTGATTCCTACCCAAATTTTTTTCGGCAAAATTTTTTCGCACCAAAATTTTCGTACCCACATTTTTTTGTAACCAAACTTTACGTACCAACATTTTTTTGTTCGTACCCAAAATTTTCGTACACATTTTTCTTACCCTAGTACCTAGTACAACTCTAGTACATTAAACATATGATGCAGACACATTAAAGTCGGCCGAGTTGATTTTTCTCACAACAATTTGGTTTTCTCAACTGACCAGAATTGATCAGTATTCGTCAGATACATTCTAAATCTTACCTCTTCCATACTGATTTTCGCAAAAATTGTGCCAACAATGCCAAAAGCATCAAAAATACAAAACCTAATCATGTACATAACATCCTCAAGACTATTATTAACCTGTGACGTAAACAAGCGTTGGGTCACGTGAGCGCCAATTTCACGTGATTTCCACTTTCGCGCTTTTCAAACAAACGAACTACTAAATCACAGGTGTTGGGCGCGTCGCAAAGTCACTTAAACACTATCAATATGTCATAAAACAACATTTTTGTATCATTTTGACCAAAACAAAGTTCTGATATATTATATATATACAAGGTAGGTATCTCATGACACAGGAAAATCACCTACATCAACAGTATTTAAGTGATTTTGCCACGCGTCCAACACCTGTGCTCCGAGTATGTGCATTTATTTTCATTATTCAGGCGAGTCCATGCCTCGAGCGAATCACGTGGTTTTACATGTGACCCGCGCGTGTTTAAATTTAAATCATTTCTGTCCATGGACAGAAATTAAAAAGCCCTATCTTTGTACTGTTTTTGGGCATTTCTTGAACTATTTTGACCAATTTTTTTGCATATCTGACATAAATACCATCACATTTTGACTAATAATCACTTGTTTGCGACACATAACAAAAATGGGAAAATATACCAACATCAACTCGTCCGGCTTTAAGTGGTTTTTAAACTGTAATGTTTGGCATCACTTTTAGCGTTAATCAAGTAACAAAATCCGATGCAAAGACACCTTGTTAAAGTTACAGCGAGTATATTACAGATAATCAACTATACGATTTTACCATATATATTTAGTGTAACAAATTAAAACAAATTTATTGATGCTATTTATATTAACTATAAACGATTCTCCTTATAAATACACAACACAAGAAAGAATCTGAAGATTCAAGACCATGTTTTGGATATGAAATTTTTATAAAAAATAAAAAATGTGTATACATGTACTTCTGTTAAATGGTGTTAAACACAATCGAAGTTGACATGAATTTTGTTTCAATGGAATTATAGTCGCCTTTCAAAAACTAACCTGTCAATTTAACATAAATAAACTTTTAAAAGATTTTAATGTTTTTGTTTTGGCAACAGAATATGTACGGTTGCCTTTTGTCATGGTCTGTCATTGATAAAAACGCAAAATCGAAGTAATTGCGTACATTTACACATACCTATGTTTGTATCAAATGTAATATTATGTTTATTGTGATTCATACGTGTTTTTCCCAATTCTCCTGTTTGTTATCCCAAGTATATGTTCCCGCATATAAATTAAATTAAACTAAAAGAGAAATTCAAAATACCGATTATGTAAAACTTTAAATATGCCAATCAAGTGTAGAAAATTAAATTTAAAATCAATTTTAATTTAATTTTACATATATATGTTTTGTTATAATAAAATCATAAACTCGATAACAATGAAACATCAGCATATCGCTTTATAAAGATGAACAAAAAAATCAACGGCGCCTTACCTGCTGCTTCAAGATTATTTCCAAGTTGTTTCTTCAGAAGATTCTGTGCGGGCTCTTCCGCGGGCTTGCATTCCGCAAGGATAGCGAACAGTGCGAGTCCGAAAATTGCCAGAGTAGCCTTCATGGTTGTAGTGGCAAGTCTCGGCCAAGAGTGATGAAAACGGGTAAAAGGTTCCCACTATATAGCTCCCCCGGCCTTAGCTCGGGTGTACTCGTCATCCGAAGTAATTAGGTGGTAATTTTGCCCGATTTTGTTCGTTTCCTTTTAACCAAAAATTATCGGATATTCAAAAAGAAGCACATGATAGACGCCCGCCACGTGTTTAAGATTTAGGTAAAACAATTTAAGCAAGTATGACGGGTGTATGCAAAGGATTTTAAATGTGGAGATCGTTACACTATTCACATGTTGTTTTTATCCTAAAAGTATTTCAAAAAATGACAGAATCAAGAACTTCAGGCGTCTCACGTTATGTGCTCTTAGCGTTTGATGTTATATGCTTAAAGGACACGGCACGTTTTCCTTTATCTCGTCATATGCACGTGCAACTAATAAGCGCACAATGTAATTGAGTTGCCTGCTAAAGAGCGATTGTACAGATCAGGATTTCGGGTTTGATTAACAGACATCAAATATAACACATGTACTGTAATTAACATCACGCTTGGACTATGATTGCTCCGCCCACTTAATCACGTGGCTTAGCTGTTATCAAACCTAGACAAGCTAACACCAAGATGGCTTCTTTGCCTATAGACTGCACATAGATTTACGCGATATTCCTGATGATTTTTATGAATTTTCTCACACCATATAACACTTGGAAAAGAGTTTGTGTCATTGAGTTATTCTGCAAATGCAAAAATATAGGTTTATAGAGAACTATTTATAACGGGTAAATCGGTACATTAAACACGCTCTCAAACGCTTGCGTGCTTACCGACATCGAACCTGTTATTACGTGTAATGGTGGTATTATCAATAAATTAACACTTCTTCACCGGTATTTACCCATGTTATTTACGAAAATATTAACGAAACATTCCCCCTGTTTATTTGACACGAAATAGCGCTTTGTAACTGGGGTTTCGGTGAAGTTTTACGCGCTTTCTGACGCCGAGTGGGTACCAAAATCCCACATGTTAATACGTATAAAAGTGATATTAATCATATTAAATAATGCTTATGGGACATTTATCAACCACTTTAATTGAACGTACAAAGCAACACAATCAATTTGGTCATTGGCTGATACAAATTAGCGTTGTATGAAGGGGAATTCGGTCAGGCTACTTAATTAATAAAGCTACCTGTATCAAACGCTCGCGCAGGTACCGACTTCCCCCAAGTTACGGCATTTATTGGTTATATCAGTAATAATAACTCTTATACAATGACATTTATCGATACGTTTTTATTAAAATAGTAACATAAAATGGTTTTCAATTGTTTCTGACACACACACAAACTCGATATTTAACGGGGTTAAGTTACACGAAGTGGGTACCACTATTCTCTATTATTTTACATGCACGCGTGACATAATTCATACTTAATAATGCTTAGTTATTGCTTATATGACATCTCCAGTTTTCGAAATAAATTAATGTTCTATAAGGGGGATCTCGGTAATTCTACACATTGAAGCTTCCACTTGCTCTTGTCAAGACCGCATATAAATTTAATTCATCTAACTTATCTTTCTGGATACGAAATGTCACAGTTACATAAACCCTATTAACACCGTTTTTGACATATTTCATTTCCGTTTTTTATCCGAACAAAATAAACAAAACTCGTTGAAAAAATGCGAACTAGGCATTCGAGCTCCAAGTTTGGATTAAAAGCGTTTATTGGTGACAGCACATGTCTGCACCGCATGTCTGTAGATACCGTTGATAAGATAAGATATCACGTGTCACCTTCTAATAACATGCATGATGACAATTAAGTGCATTAATACTATCAGAGTAATAAAACACAGCATGAATTAGGCTTCATTCTGGGTTTTATTTCTCGTAAAGTAATGCAGATGAACATTGCTGCTATTCATCTCCTAGTAACTGATTAAACTATAAAAAAAAAACATGAACTATTATGTGATGATCAGATCGACAACATAAACTATTTAAATCTGCTAGTGTATTCGATAAAAAGATATTGTAATTGTCTTTGACAGAGTTGACGTTCAGTTGTTCGTGGGGACGACCGCATGCATTTATCCATCTCTTACACTTCTCAAGATCTCTTTTGGCTTTGGAATTGATATAAATTTAATGCCACCAACTAATCTTCATGATATCGATTGTCCGAGTTACATCATCCCCATTGACACCGTTTGACCATTTTTAATCTACGTTTTTTAAAGAGGAAAACAAAACAAACTCGTTGAAACAAAAGTTAACCTAGACTTAGCTTGTCTAGGAAAATGGCGGACAGTTCGTTGCTAACTCGCGGGCCCGAACAATCGATCGCTGATTGGTAGATCAATTCTTAGATAAGGATATGATTGACAGTTGGCGTCATGTCAATTCTCGGCCATTCTTGTTCTATTCCTGATCAAGCAGGACAGTTTCAGGCATAGTTTTGAACACTGTTAAACCAATGTAACCTTGAATGGCGCGAGAATGTCATGTTAAAACAGAAACAGACGGATATTGGCGAAACATAACTAATCTCTGTTTCAGTAAACGAAATTGCCATTTAAATGCTTTCAAACATGCACCTTATATTGATTCAACGCATCCTCTTAAAAGCTGTTAATATGTGCACTGCATGACATGACATGACTTAAATATTGTGGATTTAGCAAACACAGTACGCCCTGTGAAATCGAACAGTATTTACTTTAACTTGTCGCATGATGCTCTACCAATCAATTCATTGTGAACTAGCAAAGAATACCGATACAGTACGAACCATTATTGCATGTACCTTATGTAATACAAACTTTCCACTGTGCAATACTTAGCAGAACAAGAATTATTAACAAAAACAATGTGCTCTATGAACTTACTTTGAACACGATGAAGTGTACACCCGTCATGAATCCGCACTTGGTAATCAATTTGGATTTTCGGAAAAAACGCCTGGAAATATTTTATTGACTTCTTGAAATAAGTTCTAAATTGAGCATCATATCCGCACTAAAGACTGTGTATAGGTAGCTTTATTTACAAAATCAAGTAGCACAACATTCACTATGAACTTACATCATATGTACTATCACTACGAGCTTTAGAAACTGCATATTGTTTACTATTACAACGTTCCATAACATTCAAATTTAAATATCATGGACGTTAATAGATTATAAAAAAATATAGGTTGAATTATGAATGTGCATATGTTTTACAATTTACGCTTCTTAGTATTCAATATGTAACATCGCAGTATAATTATGGATATGAGATATTTTCCTTATGCATGATGTTAGAAAGCTTTCATATACCATACAAACAAAAGAGTTAACATTCCTTTTGAAAATACCATCATTTACATGTATGTTATGCAAGACAATATTTCAATGCAGTGGAAAGTGAATCTCGAGTCGTAATTCGGCAAGTATGGCTATATTTGTTCATTTAATTTTATATGATTAATTCATCTCTACATCATGAGCATGGCACGAAATGGAACAGTATTTATGTGTTTTGTTGGTCATGAACATGCGAATTTATTGACTGCTTTCCTAGGACGGGCCTCGTTTTATTTTCGTAAATTCTTAACTTTCCCCAGGATAAATGCATTACACCATTCAGTAATTGGCCTTAGGTTTTGACAATTTATATCGTTTTCATCTATATAAACCACTGATATTGTCGATTGATAGTGTAATGGAGTTATTCACGCATGACTGACTGACAACCGTTCGCATCATTACTGGTATTGCCTTGGGTCTAATTAATATATTTCGCGTTAACAGTAACGGGTATTGTTGAGATATTGAAAGTGACTAGAAGATTTTAAAAATTCCTCTACCGAAAGCCACCAAGTTCAATAAGTTTGTTTTTTCAGCTGCATGATACATTTGATCGTTTTTTTTGTATTTTGTTATGAGTTGTTATAAATTGTCATGTTTGAGGAAAATCTTAAATATAAATCTTAAAATAAATTGATCGGACGACTACGTCTGTCTTCAGTTGTATTTTGTTTTTATTATATTTAATATACCAATTACGTATGAGGCGGCACACTAACTACAATAATACTATTCGTGAAGTAGTTAGTACTTAATTTCAGTTTTAATAAAAGTATGAAATAAAAAATAGTAATAAGTATGACTCGCTCATGTATGCAATTCGTACTTAAAGAATGAAAAAATGTGTTTATAATTTTTTAAGTTTTGTCCACTTGTTAAACGCACCAGGAACGTAAGATGCAGACAACAATTGTGTCGCGTTCTGCGAAAACTGGGCATAATGTATGTGCATAAAGTGTCGTCCCTGATAAGCCTGAGCGGACTGCTCTTCCCGCTTTTATGGTATTTTCGTGTAAAGGAAGTCTCTTCTACACGTAAATCCAGTTAAGGCGGAAAGTGTCGTCCCTGATAAGCTTGTGCGGACTGTACAGGGTAATCAGGGACGACACTTTACGCACATGCAGTATGCCAAGTTTTCTCAGAACACGACTTTATTGTTTTGTACGAAGAATTTCTCTCCCGATAGAGCTTCTGGAGTTTCATAGTCTGCTTTATTTTTATAAACGTCAGTTGATGATCTAAAATTAAAAAACATTTATTATTTGATGAAAATCGTCGAAAGAAGGACAAATACAACGGATTTCTGAAACATTTAGCTGAGCTCCTAACCCGAAAGTCTAATTTTGTTAAAGAATTAAATCAATAAATTTTCATTTTATCGTTGTGTGTCGGCCAGATAATAACGCATTAAAGTGTAAGGTGATGTTAACTAAGAACGGTTATATGAATTATATCGATATGATTTCAACATGATCAAATCTGCCACTTTGCCTAAAATAATAGTATTTTATTGTCGAAGTTTATGACCTCAAGCAATAATTCTGAATTCTGAATTAGATAAATATTTCATGCATATTTATGCAACCTATTATGTCGATAACAATAGTCATATACCGAAAATGCGCAATTTAAACAGTTCACTTATCCGTAATCATTATTTTGTATACGTACATAACATGCTTAATATCAAAGTACTGACAGTACTGGTGTGACAATGCTTTTTAAGAGGATGGATATAAAAGCATCAATTTAAGTTTATCTAAATCACCACAATTGTTTATGTGGGTACGAAAATTTGTGTACAAACAAGTGTGGTTACGAAAATTTTGGGTACGAAAAAAATTATGCCAAAAAAATATTTGGGTACGAAAAAAAAATTTGGGTTCGAAAAACAACTTTTGTACGAACACAAATTTGTGTACGAAACAAAATTTGGGTTCGAAAAAAATTGAGTACGAACAAAAATTGGGTACGAAAACTTTAGGGTACGAAAAAATATTTGGGGGTACGAGGAAGTAGTACCCGTGGGGAACTTGAACCAATCAGCGAAACTGGGAGGCGGGTTACATTCTCGATCAAATCTAAAAATAACTACATTTGGGGTTTTCCCAGCGTCACAGCGTTTGAACAATCGTAACACTTCGTCCATCTCCGGAGTCTCCGTAAAGAGTGGACTCGTACTTAAATGCCAGCTATCTTGGCTTTGATACACCCAACGCGTGATCAGCCTGCGTAATAAGGCTATTCACGACGCAGACTGATGTAGCTCAATACTTTATCCGAAATAATAGTAAAACTAGAGTAATAAATTTTATTTGAATGAATATACTGAACTATCATAGACCATAACTGTCTTTGAAAGCAACAAATGTTAGATTTATTCTGATAACTGAAAAAATACTATGCTGTGTTTACAAATAGGCCAAACTGAAAGTGAAACAAGATTTTATGTTCAGTGCTGTATGTAATATTCACGATGTAACATCGATTCAATGATTATTATTATTATTATTATTATTATTATTATTATTATTATTATTATTATTATTATTATTATTATTATTATTATTATGAGATATGATAGTATTATATAAATAAATGCTTTCTTATCAGTCTTATAATTCCTATAGTTAGATTACATTTACATCTTCTTGGTTGAATATATCATAATAATTAAAAATAATAATAAACTTAATAACAATGGTAGTAATTATGGCAGTAGAAATAGTTTAAAATTTATAACCCTTCATTGACATTAAAAAATTATTTGTTCTTTGATCTAGGCCAAAATCTGGTGTTTTGAGCAATTCTTGTTGCTGTAAAGTCATGTGAATAAAATATACTTACACCAAACATAATAGAAATGTAAAACCATATGCAAACACTTAATCTATTCATCAAAGATCCCCATACATGTCTTTATTTACTTTATTACAATAAAATTGTTAATATGGGTTGCCACTTAACATCAGCTAATTGTACTGTTTACATGTAAATACAATAATGAATTTCACAAATACTTTTCTCTTGCAATTAATTTTACATATGATGTTGGTTTACTCAAATGAGAAATGGCTACAATTTCCATAAATGTACATACCCAGTGTGTTAAGGCTTGATAAGCAGTATAATTCAAATAAATAATGTCTGTTATATTTTAAATTTTAGTTTAATGTATGATCTTTTCTATTGTGCATACTCGTATTTCTTATTATTGTTTTTAAAGTAATAAAACTATTACTTGAATACTTTGTTCTTTTCTTAGTACATGTTTACAGATTCAGTATCAACACATTGTTTTTGTACTAGTCTTGGGAGACCTATATTCATTAAGAAATCCTGCTCAGTGCTGGAAAATCAAGAATATGCTTTACCAACCAACATAATTATATATTTAAAAAACGTGTGCATTAACTAAAGTAAATAATTACTGTCAAACATGATTGTGTTACCGTGTCACTTAGCTAGATTGAAAGGCTTTTATTACTTTAGTTTTACCATGAGTTCCAGCAAGAAAATATTGATACAGGGAAACACCTACATGTTATTCACCTTTTAAATTAAAAATGTATGTCACTTAAGTTACAGTTACTTAAAATTGCAACCAATTTAAACTTAAATTTACAAGAGGGTGATATTAATTTTATAAAGAACTAAGAAATGACTGTGTATTTAAAATGCAGTTATTGTTTTGTTTTACAAATATTTATTGGTTTATTTATTCTTATTATTCTTTAAAATTTTTAGTTTAAACCTATTTATTTTAGCTCTATTGCATCGAAAGCCCAAGGCTGATATAAACGCTCTCGAGTCCGTTTCCTGGGCCTAGAACCAATACTTGGTGTCTTCAATATTCTTATGTAATACTCTCACAACCTAGTTTAACAAAACTAATGTTGTCTATTCAGGCTATATGGAACTGTTGATTACATCCTTTGAGTTTCATTCTGGGGTTCTAACACATTCTGTTTGGATTTTCCAATACACAATATTGTACAGAGGCTGATCAATTTGTTATTAGAAGCCCAAATGTCATAACAAAATTAATATTAAATTAAATACCCTTTGTAAATTTATTATTATATTTTAGAGAATATATTACAGTTTATACTAAAAAAGCTGTTTTCTTCCATAGTATTGCTTTTACATCTCATGGGCGGCTTTCCTTAAAGTTTTAAACATAGTTCACAAAAAATTGCATTAATAATTTAAGTCAGATAATTTCAAATACCTTTAAGACTAATTTAGTATCTCAGGGCAACATTTATTAACTCAAAGTTTTAAAGGAAAAACTAAAAGAAAAATAGCAACTGTTTTTTTTTCTAAGTTTACTAATATTATTTTGCTAGTTTTCACATTTTAATTCTCGGATCAGTGCAAATATCACATGTCAGTTAAACTTGCTAGTAATTAACTCTCTATCAGATAAAAAGTAGTGATTTTTATTTTCATTTGTGCTGATACATTCTTTGACAAATTTTGCTCTGAGGAGTAATATGAAAATGGTTTATCATTGTAGCTAAATGTACATGTATGCTATGTTTATATTAAATTTGACTAAACAATATCTTAGTTGGGGTTGTATTATTTGATAAACCAACTTGTTGACACTCCACCTATATTGAATGAAATTATTCACGTTTCTAAATTGGTTCTATTTATAGTTTTCGGTATTGATCGAACTTGTTCGTTTAACGATTTGATTTAGCGGGAAATTAGCTCGTTTCATTGCAAGGTTTCGTGACGTTATAAAGGTGTATAGATGAGTTTTTTGTCACTCGAGGTTTTATTGGCAGCAAAGAAAGGTCGTTTGCCCGCCTACCCCCCCCCCCTCCCCCCGGCCCCTTACTTGGCTAAACTTGCTAAATCATATGTATGATATATGTGCATATTTTGTTTTGGTTTTATTAATTTTTATTTTCAGAATTTACATCTATGACAGTTTTAAGAGAAGTTTGTACACACTATTGTTGTTAATATAGTAAATGGAGTTTGTTTCAGATTTTATTATTAGATTCACCCTAGGGTATTATTGTTATTGATATTTCAGTATTACTTACTTGTTGACTCCTTTGCTGTAACATTATTTAGTATATTTACAGTTACCAAGATGGCCTTTACATTTTGGGTTTCCGCTTACTTCAAACAGTTAATCATCAGTATTTCGTTCCATGAGCAAACACGCCCTGGGTCATTGCTGTTGGATGAAGTCCGCTTAATCAAGATTCTATTAAAGTTGTGTTTTGCTGCCAATGACATGCATTATACCTATGTGTTGTGTTATTGTTCGTGTTTGTTTTTGAAGCAATTTACCCGGTAGATTAGGGAATAATTGATTTACTCACAATGAAATAGTAAGCTGATTTTTTAATGGGCAATATTTGGTTCCAAAGAATAAGTCCTGTAAAAATGCCCTAAATTCTTTTTTTTTCATGAATACTACTAATAATAAGACCAAGATATGTACTGAATAACATTACCTCAACTAATTTACTTCCAGGTTAAACCAATCTGGTTGAACAGGGACAATAAATTTGAACTCTTTTGTCGTCCAGCTGGGCCATATGGTTGTTTTAGAAGCTTACAAAAATAAAAAAATAATTGCCCACACAGTTTTAAAATGTGAGTGTTTGATATTTTTGCTTGATAAAAATTATATGAATACCTAAAAAACAAACACAATTGAAACATATGATATATGTTAGTTTTACAACATACGATGACCACGGCTTGTACTTTTGACCAGACATTTAGAATACTTGAGATGGTTGGCATGGCAAGTCTTGGAAACGACCATGGAAAGTTAATGTACAATGTTGGATTAATGCTTACCACAAACTTGCTCCAAGAAACTTGACTTCGAAGATGATTGTGTTTAATGTCTTAAGCACTATAGCTAGGAACACACAAATATGTATTGTTAGTTTCATAGAAATACGGCTGACGACAACTCGAACCATGAGAAGAAGTTAAAAAACAAAGTTATAGCTACTACATAACTTAGATATCCGAATTTTCCTTGTTTCTCTGCAATTCCCGGGACCGAGAGTTCATAATTTTGGTATAAAATCGAGGCAAACTATAGCCTAACTGCACTGCATACTTTATGTATCGCTAGCCTAAGTATTGGACATGATTCGAACTTTGTTTTTCTTCAATTGACAACTGTCCATTGGCGCGGCTATTTTGCTCGAAAGAAGTCCGAAAACAAAATGGCGCCCGCGTTCTACCAGAGGCTACTTTATGCAATAAAAAGCCGGTTGGGTCCAGAGTGAGCGTTTGAAGTGCAACCTTGCACAATCGCACATTCTCGGCCCTTTCCGTCAAACATCGGATAAGTACCTCGACGGCAATAGTATGAATACACATTTCGGAAGCGGTATTGCTGTCTTAAATACGCGCGTCAAAATGTAAGCGAAATATGTCAACAAAGCGATAGCTTTCCAGGAATGTTTGAATTAACGTAAAATCGTGTATTGATGTAAGTTTATTGGAGAAATGTACAGAAAATATATTAAAAAAGCAATATGGCAATATTTTTCTCAGCCAAATAATTGTTAATAGTTTGATGATAATGAATATCACAAAATGAAAGTGAAAAACTGTCAAAAATGACAACCTGTCAACGTGTTGTTTTTGTTGGTACGAGAGGCCGATTACACTCTAAGTTTTCACAATTTTACCATAGGCTTTGTCAATGACCTTTACAGTATGGATGGCTTTGTTATTATTTATTGCTATAATGTAACTGCATGATTGTGTATATGTTTTCAATGCACAAAGCATAAATAATGATGCTCTTTTGCCATGACTTTGAAAGTGAAATGTCCATGTGAAAATGATGTCTTTCTTTTCTGAAGTATTTCATTCAAAAATAACATATAATGAACTGTTCTGCATATACTTTGCCATTTTGATAGATGTTTGTTAGGTGATCAACAGGAGATGACCAGGGTGTCAGAGAAAAGGGATATACGTTTGAGATCTGGTCAGGGCTCCATATAAAAGTGCTTAAATGAAATACATTTTATATCTGGCCAGTGCTCAAGAGAAAATGGGTGACATTTAAGAAAATTTTACCATTTAACATGTTTAAATACCCCTTGACTAAGGCTCTTAATTCATCTAGCATGAACATTTGTACTATATCTTTTTTCACACTAATAACTTTTAATGTATACACTTAATCTACCAATGTGTATAAATACTACTTAACATATATTTGACTGTATTGAATGTAGGAACTAGCTAAAATATCCATTAGAAAAAAATTCCGGGGTTGAAATATTCATTGCCCGAAGCTCTGACCCTGGATCTATGTTTATATATCTTTAAACACACTGATTAAAGAAGTTAAACAATACATTGATATAACAGAGGGATAATCATCCCCTCTAAACAACATGATACATAATTATGTATAATAATTTTGGATCTGGATCTGGATAGGTACACAGCAGGACCTTTCGGTATGCGCGCTGCTGGAGAGAGATGGGAGTGACTTACATTTTGGGTTTAATTTAAATCACTGAAATTCATCATTAAAGTTACAGTATGATCTCAGCTGATATAGACGTACATTATTGTATCAAGCAACATATATTAAATAATTATCAGTATAAATTACTGTTATGATTTGCGTATTATTTAAATGATTTCAGTCAAGTTTATCATTCCAATACATTAATTTTGTAAATATAATCAATGTAAGTATACTAGATGCAAACATATTTGAAATAATCTCTTGCGCACCCTAGCAGTGCCTTAAGCGGTATTCACTTATCAACACGATAGTGCTGGAGTCATTGATCTCAAGGGACCAGAAAAAAACACTTGATTAATGTTCGAAATAAAATCATTTGATTAATGACAATTCTATTATTTGAGACAGGTCACAGGCAAAGCGCAACTTCTAATCAGTTTCCAATTAAACTATGTGTTATTGTCAGAAAACCGCTTTTAAGCAAACAGCTTTCAAGCGACCGCAGGCTGATCTTGATCCAAACTGGCCACAATTGCCTTAATGTCTCTTTTACTGTGACACACTTAATTTAATTTTAAAATGATATCAAGTACTAAAATATAAAGAAAAAAGAATACAAACCATTAAATAAATTGTAATCAATGTTGAATTTCAGGACAGCTTGGTGATCAGCAAATTCCATATGATATGTTTATATCGCGTATCATAGTCATCCAGTAAGTCACAAAATGCTCGGATAAAATGTTAAAAGCAAAATGTGACTTAAATTGATAACTAAAAATGCCAATTTAGCCATGTCAAGCTGGCAAGATCCAGAAAGTCATTCATTCTCATCGAATATATCCTTCGATTTCCATCCATTGTTGTCATTAACGGAGATTTAGTGAATAAATAACTCATATATCCTAAATGAAAGTCTCTAAATACCCAAACAAGCCGATTAATGTTGTAGTTGACAAAAGTTTTGACAAAAGTGTCAACATTCTCTCATGGGCGCGGCAATTGTTGTTTACATGTTGGTATAATGTGGGCGGACTACTTCCAACCCGTCATTTCCCCGAGTCGATTGATAATCTGCAGGGGGTAACGAATGCACCTGGCAGTTTTGTGTCTGGTTCCTGTCTCGATCCTCTCGATAAGTTTGAACGAGGGCGGGAACCAAGCTGCCTTTACCTTTATCAATGATAATCAGCGAGGTATGCCGATTGAGAAAATTAAGCTAACTCAATCGGACCGGCTCGGTCTTTTACATAGGTCGCCATTGTAAATAATTTGTTCATGGTATGATAACTTAGAAGAGCTGCTTTGCTGAAGCAGCGTCGTCAATAATGACTTAAAGCGATATTATTTTGGTGATGTAATTATACATTCCTGTATTGTCCCTTGACAGGCTTAATTTACACAATTTTATGGAACGTGGTCTGTGAAATTATTTCGTGTGCGTTAAGTGTCATCTTAGATTAGCCTGTGAAATTCCTGTTTCGCAAAAATCAAGTTTAGGCGGAAAGTGTCGTCTTTTAGTAGCCTGTGCGGACTCCACAGGCTAATCTTGGATGACACTTTTGGCACATGCATTAAACCCCCTTTTCACAGAACAAAGCCCTTACATAATACTTTAAAGTGTGTTTTCTGACTTCTATACTGATATTGGCCAAACTACTGCTTTTTCTGCTATGCGCTACATTGTACGTTTTCTTTCCACCATGTCATTACAGAACTGTCAAATTCAATCACTTGCTAGAGATCCGATATAGGTTTCCGATTTAATAAACCAAAATATTTGCCAGTATTTGTTAGGCAAATGTTCTTTATTAAAGTAATATTACAATGTCCGTATACGGAATACCGTTAGGGAAATCGTGGTTACACACTGAAATCCAGAGGGCGACAATGCGATAGAACGATGGCGACAATGCGATAGTACGATGGCGACAATGCGATAGTACAATGGCGACAATGCGACAATGCGATAGTACGATGGCGACAATGCGATAGTACGATGGCGACAATGCGAAATCGCGATAGTACGATGACGACAATTCGATAGTCATATCGTACACTGTCGCCATCGTATCATCGCATTGTCGCCATCGTACTATCGCAGTGTCGCTTTTCGTACTGTTGCGTTGTCGTACTGTCGACATCGTATTATCGCATTGTCGCCATCGTATTGTCGCATTGTCGTCATCGTATTATCGCACTATCGCATTGTCGAATTGTCACCATCGTACTATCGCACTGTTGCCATCGTATTGTCGCACTGTCGTCATCTTATTAACGTACTATCGCATTGTCACATTGTCACCATCGTATTGTCGCACTGTCGCCATCGCACTATCGCATTGTCGCGATTGTACTATCGCGTTGTCTCATTGTCGTCATCGTACTATCGCATTGTCGACATCGTACTATCGCGTTGTCGCCGTCGTACTATCGCATTGTCGACATCGTACTATCGCATTGTCGGCATCGTACAATCGCACTATCGCTTTGTCGCCCTTTAGTTTAAATGTTTATCCACGATTGCCCTAACTTATTACGTACCGAATGATTTATATCGCAAAATTATTGAAAATATTTGACAGTATCAGTTTCTTAAAATGTAATATGTACAAAAAATGTATGTCTGAAAGCGAACGCGATACAACTGTCTCATGTAAAGTGCAGTGCGCCGCTCATGTAATGTACGTTAGGGATACGGCCACCTCACTTTCTCTCATTAAAAGGAAGTGTCACAATAAAGCGCGCGAATAAACTGAGTTTCCTGTTTACGACACGAGGCTACAAATCTGAGCCCCAGATCTGAAACTTAACTTATGTTATGAAATTCAATAACATTCTCAGTCTATCCCAAGTAGAATAGTTATCCGTTCCTGGCATAGGTTTGTACACTATTAAAACCTACTTTATTCTGGAAAGGTTTAGTCGTTAAAGAGGGCAAATACTGTTGAAAGAGGCGAACACACCGTACCTCTTATTTATTTCGGACAGTTTCCAGCAACATACATAAATGTACATGCATTAGTGGTTAACCACCTTCCCCCAAGAGAGTGTGAACATGTTAACTAAATGGCGTTATTTCATTGAAATTATGTTGAATCGGCAAACAAAGTACGCATTGCGAACTCGAACAATATGCAATATGACTCGTCACTCTACGCACTACGAGTTACCAAACAATACACTTTCAAAACGCAAAGTAAACAGGTTAATGTACATGTATTATTCGCTGACGCGTTGTGCAAGACGCATTGTAAGCAAACATAATGCGCTGTTTGAATTCACTGTGAACACTTAGTGTACACCTGCCTGGATTCCGCCCATTTTAATAAACTGTATTACAGGAAACTACGCTTGAACTAGTTAAACTCCGGGAAATTAGTTTAACATTTCGTATCATATCCGAGCAAAAATTCTGGGTACATATAGTCTGGTGTAAAACTAGTACAACACGTGGTATGAAACAGCACTATATTAATTATTGCAATAAGCTTAAGACACTTTCATCATGTTTACTTTTGCAACGTGGCAAAAAGGTAGAAATTAAACATGTTAGACGTTCATAAGATTGCTCAATGAACGCTTAGTTTGCACTTAGAACGTGCGTATTATTCACTGTGAACACAATCACACCATGCAAATAGTCATAACACAGTATGATTAATAATGTGTGCTTTGCGTTCTATGAATTATGCAATTGAATGTGAATGCGCTGTAATGTAAAATGTGTGTGGCGATATTTTTCGTACAATTTGACCTCGCCAATGCGACTGTACTTAATAAACATGACATCAAGAAAAACGCTGACGTGTTTTGTTGGTTATTCCATTGTGAATGTTTAGGCAGAACTCTTTAAACGGACCTCGTTTTAATTGACCTGGTTCTTTAACATTTGTATTATTATCATCTATTTAAACGTTGGTCCAAATTATATACATGGGTATCTAACCATATATCGGGTAGCTTATTTATGCCCGTATTGTGTTTCATCAACGGAGCTTAATTGCTATAATGTAGTTTAGGCATAACAGGCTGTATTTTGTAATAGTTATACCAATCGAGCATTATTATAAAGACTCTTTAGTTTTGTATTTTAACCCGCTTAGTGGGAAGGAATATTGCGAAGTTGGAACATTACAAAACAAACATCACGAGAGTCCTACAAAATGGCCAGGTTAACAGCACATATTAGAATAAATTTATTTAAAAAAAACTACTTAATTATTGCGAAATGATGACCCCTTTAAATAATTGTCTTTTCTAAAGCTAACCCCCGGCTGGAAAACTACGTGAACCAATTTTCCACTTAGTAAATGGGGAAAAAGAATTTTACTTTTTAAGTGGGATTATCCCATGTTTACAAGTTGGAGTCGTTATTTTATTTTCTTATAGATGTTGATGTTAATATAATATTTTATTGACTGAACTAAGCAGATTACGTATCGATAGTTGGTAAACTATGACAACGCCTCGAGGATAGTTCAGTATAGAGCGATATACGTTATCAGGAGGTCGATCGCAAACGACTTCGCTTGACCGATACGTTTTTGATTCACTTACCGATCACTCACAAATATGCATATTCTACATTTTAGGCTTACTTAGAGGGTCAGCGTTTATGCCTCCACTTCTAGCGGGCTTTCTAGGGTAGATTTTGTATTGTGTATCCATCTTACCGTCTGTAGGATAGTTTTTAAGTGAAGACCGTGAAATCAGGCAATTTTGATTTATGTTCAGAAACACGTGTCTTATACAATTATCTTCGGTTGATTTTTAAAGTCGTAACTAAAGTAATTTTGAACGTATTTCCGATAGATTTATGCACTTTTTACACATATTGAAATCAACAACAACAACAACATTTATTCAGCAGTAAAGCTTATACAAGCTCATAGCGTACATTATATATGCATTATACAATTTATAAGTAATGGTAGAAGATAGAAATTGGGCGGTAGTGTTATGAACTGTTTAACATGGTTAGTTATGAAGGGAATACATAATTGCATCTGATATTGGAACTGCACATCTTATATTTACTTATTACTTGCAAGACATACGATTGGAAGAATGTTCACTATTATTTGGAGAAATAAACATGTGTGAATACGAATGTTATATCTGGGTGTGTCTGAAATACAATTTTAAAAATCTTATCTGCGTGGAATAGTTTAAATAATTACTTTAAACATTTAAGTAAATTACGTAATGCACTGTTTCGTCATATTATAATACAATTCTTTTTTGTGTATGTTATGAGATATATACAACGACAACAAAAACAATTCATCAATGAAGCTTATACGAGTTCATGGTCCTCATATATGAAAATGAGCATTAATTTAATAACTGCAAGAATACAACAAACAACAACATGTATTTATCAATAAAGCCTATACAAGTTTATAGCCCTCACATATGAAAATGAGCATTTATTATATATATGTGCGTATACAACAACAACATACATGTATTTATCTATAAAGCCGATACAGGTTCATAGCCCTCACATTTGAAAATGAGCATTAATTTAATATTGGCAAGTGATGGCAAAAACACACAAGGTACACATTCCTAGCATGTTTATGTTTCAATTTTACCATTAACATCTAGATAACTTATTGATTACTGATTAAATATAGAATTACGAATCGAGATGCTGTCTTAAGTTATTTGCTTCGTAAATAAATTTCGCAGTACTTATCATTTCATTTTTACTTTTGCTGGACATTAAAGGGGCCTTTTCACAGATTTTGGCATTTTTTGAAGTTTGTCATTAAATGCTTTATATTGATAAATGTTAACATTGGGTCTAAAAATCTCCAGTTAAAAAACAAGAAAACAATTAAAGAATTAAAAAAAAGTTACCCTCAACAGGGCTCGAACCACTGATCCCTGGAGCCATGGAGCAAAAGTCTACTGCTCTACCCACTAGACCATCGGCGCTCATTCCATCATCGTCGAATGTTTTACATAACATATGCAATCCTCTTAGTATCAAACAATTCAACGACAAGAACAGAATTTTCCAAATTATTCAATCGTTTCGCGTTGCAACGCTTTCTCATTTTCAGGTTTTTAAATCGTCAACAGATGCACATAATGGATATTTTAGAGCATGGTAAATGTTCAGTATTACTGTTTCACCACAAATATCATAACTTCAAGGAATATTTGCGAATCTGAAACAATTTTTTTCAATTTTGTCAATTTAGCAAAGCGTGAAAAGGCCCCTTTAATCTTGCAAATTTATTTATTGTTGGCCATCTGCAATAGCGCGGTTTAAGAAGTTTTTTTCGTAGGTGTGCATATATTGGACATACTAGTAGGAAATGATATTCATTTTCTATTACGTTCATGGTGCATAATTTACACTTCCGGTTTTCTCGTTCGATATTATTATACCGCCCCCTTTCTATTTCGAGATTATGTGATGATAAGCGGAACCTACTTAGTGCGATTTTATATTTTGTTTCATTTACTTTATCTAAATATGATTCAAGTGTAAAATGGCGTTTAAATAGGCAATACGATGAGACCACGACGTGGGGAATTTATCACTTCGCTATGCCATGTTTGTGTATAAATATCCATTAGCCTTTGTTTACAAAGCTGTAACTGTACTTTAGTAATGTTTTGATTGACCCATAGTTCAGACATCCCAATGTTTTCCAAAATGCTTTTCACGTGCCAAGCCCAGTTTTGATTACCGTAAGTATTACCGTTATTTGTATTGTTTTCTAACATGTTGTATGTAAGTCGTACCACGCTGCTTTCATTTGACGATAGTAGTTTAAACCAGTACTTGACAATATCTATTTTTTGTATTTCTTTGAAAGGAATTCGTCCTAATTCACCGTACAGGGCGCTGAGATTAGTTGACTAATTAACGCATAATATCTTGCTTAGGAACTTCGTGTGAACAGCTTCAATATCGGTTGTTCGCGCTGTTCCCCATATTTCGGATAAGTATTTTAAGACTGATGCAACTAAAATATCGAAAAGTTTCAGTTTGCTTTTTGCACTGAAATCGTATTTATTGGAGATAGAGAATCATCGATGCATTGACTTAGAAGCGTGCTCTGCTATACATTTTTGTGTTCTGTTAAAACTGCCAGTTTTAAAAAGGTATACTCCTAGATATTTAAAGGAAGTTACGACTTCGAGTTTCTCACCGTAAAGGAAAATATCGATATCAGTATATCTGTTTCCTTTTTCAAAAATTCAAACTTTTGTTTTGGCTGTATTGATTTTTAATTTTCACGTATTACAGTTCGTTTCTGTGTTGGTTAACATCTTTTGCAGCGCTACTTGTGAGGTTGCGAGTAGAATTTGGTCGTCAGCGTATAATATTACAGAACAGAACAGAACAGAACAACTCTTTATTTTACACCCAAGTATACAAGGTATACAATAAGGGCAACATAACAAAAACGAGTTTTACAGTATTTTCCGGTTCAAGGTGGGAACAGTTATAGGACAGCTAATATTAGTGTTAGGTAGTGTTACTATTAAAAATGAAAAGGGAACTATAAAATGGGAGTTCAAACACATACAGTGTTTACAAGTTCGTTTGGGAGGGGGGAAGTGACATATTATCTTTACGTGTATATATGCAATAATTAATCAATATCAAAAATACATCGAGATAAAAAAAACACACAACAAACAAACATTTGAATTAGATGAACACAATGCGTAATAAACAATACATCTATACAAAGCAATGCAATGAGAATACAAATTTTATATATTGTATAGTAGCATGTAGCCCGGGAGCAATTAATTATTTCGTTTGCGGTTAGGCTGACGAGTACAAAAATGAGCGTTCGAATGGGAAAGCCAATCTCAAGCAGAGTTGTCGTTCCTTGCTCTCACATACAACTCTGCATAAGGCTCAGCACGCCATTTTGTCTACCAAATAGATAAAACCGAACAAACGCATTCAATGTATATTTGAGTGGATAATTAAGATCGCATGCATTAAATTAAGAAATATGACTTTGAAACTTACGATAAATCGTGCAAAAACTTGTGAGTTTTAATGCAACTCTTTGGAACTATTTTATTGACCATTTACACAGATGGAATCATTCCACGCACTTCACAAATGTAAACAATTGAACATATTTTTTATTGAGTGACATGAGGCATTACTTCGACGTATTTATGTATGGTGGTTTCTAAACATAAAAAAAACACATCAATTTTATAATAATGAATTAAGACTGATATAAGATATCATGTTATGAGATGGTTTTCTTTTTAGCAGTGAATGTAATGTAACCGTCGTGCAAGAGATTGTTTAGTATACTGTAACCTCAATGATGAACGCTTGGAATGATCATGACATGAATAAGACGCTTTCATAACAATAGTCCGTTCTGAGCCCAACACAAAGGTGAATGTAATGTAACCGTCGTGCAAGAGATTTTGGGAAAGCGTATCAGCAATTATCGAATTTTAAGCTAAGGGATGGAGTTAACCGTTATGCACCAGGTATGCAGGTAGTTTTTTAATGTAATAAGCTTAGAATGTTATTTGAAGTGCTATATCATTTTTTAAATTATTGTATTTAACTGTATTGTATTAGGCTTGATTGTTTACCTCCCTTGAAGGCTTGAGAATGTCGAAGTTGACATTTTTATTTTATATAAAATGGTTACAAACATTGCATTAAATAAAAATAAACAGGAAAAACTCCGTTACTGGGAAATCAAAACGGAACAGCAACGTACATATAATACATTGAGGATGGTTGTCATTTGTAAACTTTGCAAGATCAGGAGGCATTGGCCTGGGTTGGAAACATACTGGAAATTTCACACTCAAGAAAATATGAGGATTTATGAACTGTTTAACAATTCTATTTAGAAAACAGATGCTTATGAGATAAATAAAGGGTGGGGTGGAAGAAAAAATAGAAAGGAAAGAAAATAATGTGACAAGAACGCACTTATGATAGTAATTGGATGAAATGGTAGTGGAGTGGTGTGGCATTACTATTGTTTATACATTTAAGGATTATTTTTATTAATTTGCACACTTCTTTAAGATGTGGTGTTGTCGTTGTAGATATAATTGTTTTAATAGTAAGGCTTTAAATTTGTGTATTGAATACACTTAAATACTGTTCTCTTTGTGTTTGGAAGAAGGGGCAAAATAGAAGGTAATGTTCTTCACTTCCGACCTGGTCATTTGTACATTTTGTGCATTTTCTTTCAGTGTACGGGGTGCCATCATATCTGCCTGTTTCGACTGGGAGGTTATGGTTGGCCGTTCTGATTTTGAAAAGGCTGCTTCGCTCACGCTGAGGCAAGAGTATAAGGTATTTTTCTAGTTCAATGTTCTCTTTGAATATTCTGTATTAGAAAGAGTTTTAACTCGTTTATGGTGAATAAGTCATCTATGTTCGTGTCAATGTGCTCTAGTATGTCATTTACGAACATCATGAACAACAAAGATGAGCTGGCGTCGCCTTGTTTCACGCCTTGTTGAATACTGATGGGGTCTGACAATGTTTGATTAAACTTAATTATTGATTTAACGACACTATACGTGGCTTTTAAGGCGTTAACCATTTTGGAGCTTATATTTTCTGTCATTAATTTTTGCCATAGTAGTGTATCATCGATTTTATCATAACATTGTTGATAATCAATAAACATTGTGTATAATTTTTTACCTCAATTAATTACTTTTGATATTATTGCATGAAGTATAAAAATGCAGTCTGATGTGCTTTTTCCTTTTTGATATCCGAATTGGCAGTTGATAATTTTATCATGTTTGTTTGTCCACTTTGTAAGACGATTGAGAAGTAGTAGTTTTTAGCTTCGTTTGGCGTTCCACACTTATATATTGGAACTATGTATCCAAGGCCCCAGCTTTCAGGATATTCAGCATTTCTAAATAGCTTATTGTATATTGAAAGAAATTGCGGTGCTAATATGTCAAATGACGATTTAATTATCTGTTCGCTTATATTATCCAGGCCGCATGACTTGTTATTTTTTTGCTTGAAAACGGCTGATTTTAATTCATCTAAAGTGAATTCTCCATCTAATTCATTGTCAGTTATTTCATCGAAATCTAAGTTAGCGTTTATTTCGGTAGGATCTGTAGGATCAGTACCTAATAATTGATTGAAGTGTGCGTATAGCTTATCTAGTTTTGTACTATCATTGGTGTTTGAGCTCTGCTTATAGCACTGTTTGAGAGATTTCCAGAAGTGTTTTGGATTTGTTGATGCGGTATTTTCAAGTTTTTTTCTTTCCGCTTTTTTGTATTTCGCTTTTGCTTTTTTTTTCTTGTGTTATTGTATAGTGTGCGCGTTTTACGAAATGGTGTCTATTTTCATCTGTTTTTGATTTGTGGAACGTGTTTCTCGCTCGTTTGAAATTATTCTTTGTTACATAACTCTTACTATCAAACCATTTGGGAGATTGTTTTTTATTTTCATTTTTATAATGCTCATTTCGGTTAATAGTTTTGCCAAATACTTTGACCGCATTGTTATATATGAGATCTGTGATACATTTTATTTCGTCATTTATATTTTCGTGAGTGTTGTTTAGTATATTTGTATTTTCGTTAAGGGAGGTTTGGAATTGCTCTACCAGACTCGAATTGAACACAATTTTAGTCCTTTCTGTGCTTTCGGTTTGTTTATCTTTGTTTCTTGGGATACATTTAAACGAGAAATGAATGGCCGCATTATCGGAAAAACATGTCCAGTCAAGTATTTCAAATTCGCTTATGCTTTCAGCATCGTTTGCATTTATAATAAGGTAATCAGTTACACTCAAGCCATGTGTTGAGGAAAATGTGAACTGGTTTTCTTGTTCACTGTTTAAACGACCATTTATAATTATGTGGTCAGTGGATTTACATAAGTTAATTAATTTTTTGCCATTGCTATCAATGACTTTGTCTGGATTATTTCGCACGATCGATATAATATCATTTGTATTTTCTGTGTTTGTAAATTCTAGAGAGTCAATATGTTTGTCGAATTCTAAGATATCTGTTAAATTACCTGGCCTAGCATTAAGATCACCAGTGATACGTGTTTTACCTAACAACCCGTACTTTTCAATTCCTTTTTCTATTTCATCAAAAAAATGAAAATCTTTATCAATTAAAACTTTTGAATTAACAGGTGGAATATATGTATGACATATATAAATATCAGAATCTAGGGCAAACAAATCATTTTTTAGCTTAACCCAGACTATTCCTTATTGATTTACCTCTACTATTGATATATTGTCCGATAGTTCGTTTCGGTAGTATATTGCCAGCCCGCCACTGTAGCGACCTTTTTTGGCTCCGAAACGTTTATTGCCATATAAATGGAAACTGGCGTATCCGTCAATTTCGAGGTTTATATGCTGTTTGCTGTTAGTCCAGGTTTCAGATAACAGAATAATAACATAGTTTTTTGCATAACATAAAAAGTCCACATCATTGATTTTCCGAACGAGTCCATTAACATTCCACGCTAAAATACTTAGCTTCCCTTCTTTGTCCTATTTCGTGACTTCTTTGAACTGTCTGCTACGGTTTTCACGGGATAGTAGTTTCGCGCCGGCCCATTTCACGTGCTTTCCAGCGCTCTTTTCTCTGTCGAATAAAGCACTTTTCTCTAGCCTTTGTTGGAGTACTGCCTTAGTTTGTTGTATACTGATCCCCAAACCGGCTGATTTGAGTTCACGGGTTTTGGTAATGGCGGTTTTCCGAACTAGCTCCCGTTGTTGATAATAGTGAAATTTCATCATTATCGGTCGTTTTTTTCCGTGTGTGGGTTTTCCTAGGCGATGCGCTCTATCAATGGTTATGGCTTCCTCAATGTCGAGTTTTTCTGATATTGTATTTTTCACAATGTCATCGCACTTCTTATGTGGTGTTTCTATGACTCCGTAAAACAAAAGATTTTCTCTCATACTTTAAGCTTCCAGGTTGTTCGTTTTTTGTTCATTTTTGAGTGTTTGTGTTTTAATAGTTTGCACTATTGTTTCTAAATCTTTGTATTGATTATGTATTTTAAGTAAGTCTTTGTCAGTTATCTTCATTTGCTGCTTAGTATCTTTTTATTCGTTGGCAATTAATGTTGAAGCCGTTTCCACTTCTAGTGTACGTATTTCCATGGTTTTGACACTGTTTTCCAATGTTTCCACTCTTGCATTTAATCTATTTAGTAGTTTTTCAATCTCGTCTATTTTTGCTACAGATGCTTTTATTCTTTTTACGTCTTTAATCAAGTCTGTTGCGGTGGTTGCAAGTTGGCCTCTGTCGGTGCGTGTGGTGAATATTGTGGGGTGTTTTGATATCCTGGAAATGGTCCAAGTTGGGGCGTTATGAATTGAAGTTGAGGTGGAAAGTATTGTCCTCCGTACAATACTGGTGACGCAGGCACAGCGCTGTTAATCTGCGTGCCTGCTTGTCCTTCCGGTTAATGATTTGACATAATAATGCACTAGTCAGGTTGCGAGTTTGAGAAGTTCGGAGAAGCCGAGTCTTTTGTACGCTTTTGCCCCCCTTTTGTTTTCTTTTCTTGTTTTGGCATGTGGTCGACAATAGTACAATCTACATAGTTCAATCTGCGATCTTCTAATCTAGTCCTCTTTAATTTTCAACTAGATGGAATATTGGTACTATTGAATTCGTTAATTGGTAAACTTGGTTAAATATTGCCTTTGCGCTGTCGTCTATATAATTACCCAATTATCGGATTAAGCTGTCGTAGGTAACAACATCTCACGAACTATTTGCACGTGTATTTTGGACTAAGAACAGATAATAAACAGCTAACTTTCTATGATTTTAGTAAAAATGTTTGAAAAGTACCTTTTTTCTGTTATTTATGTTGATTTCATCCGTACAAAATTAGCACTATCACAACACTTTGCATATTTTTCCTCTTTTTTATAACATCCACATGTTCTGTCCGCGCAATAAATAAGTTAAACACATACTTATGGAGCTCGAAAAAACATGTCCACCTCTATCGACTACCACTACCAATAAATCACTGCGCTCCTGTGTATGTTGATGCAGATTGCAACATAAATATTTAGTAAGCTTTAATATCTTACCACCTGCAACAATGGCTAAATCCCATTAGCTTCGTCGGTCACGTGCCCGTGGTGTATTTTCCATACATCCCGAGTAATGTTCATGCATCCCGAGTAATTGAGTAGTCGGTTGATATAAAATCGTTACACAGTAAGTAACTGATGGTGTATGGGATATACACACACAGTACTCTCATACCATACTCGAGCTTCGCCCTCGCTCTCGTATGGTATGAAAATTACTGATGGTGTATACCCCATACACCATCAGTTACTAACAGTGTTACTAATAATACACCGACGAATGTGAATGAATATGTGTATCCTACGGGCCCACATTTTCTTAAAAAATCAGTTTTTATTTATTAAGACTATTTTTTATTTTGTTCGGAACGCGGGCTTTGAATGATTACTGTTCAATATCCAGGTCCGATAATGATGTACTATCAATATAATCAGAAATATTGTAGGGTAACTCGCCATTGAGTCGGGCGGGTTAACGGTATACTTTTATTTTAACAAGCTTTGCGATCAAAGCCGGAACTAAGCTTGTGCAAGCTATAAGTATCATACATGAGTCTATTTTACAAATAATATTTTGATTTCTAGTTTATATTAATTGGAAAACAGTTGATTAACAAAACCCACTGAATTTGCCCTTAACAAGGACTCAAATGAGTGTTTAGCATTTAATTGATTAAACAATCCCTATATTTATAAAAACGCAAATTTCACAGTAACAGTCATGCGTTGAAAATACAACTTTATTATATTGTCAACTTGTTGACGAAAATAATTCATACAAAGAGGACAAATAACATGGTCACTTTAAGTGTCTATCTGAACTGTACAACAACGGAAACATTTGTAGAACTGAGGTTTGACAAAGAAAAGTACAAACATACACATATAAAACAGTATGTGATTCTTTTTTGTGAGCTCAGGGTTCCTTTATTGATTGAGTCATGTTAATATGAATGAATATTTGGTTAATTTTTAACATGCCTCTGCCAATAGATACACGAATGATCGCCATAAGGGTGAATTGCGTTCGCCTTAATGGAAAATTGAGTTGTTATACATGGTTTACTGTAAATGTATACAATAGAGCGAACCACTAAATAATACCTTTCCTTATTATAGAATAAGGTAATGTTTTCAATATCACGTCTTTTGTTAATGATTTGAAATGTATCTGACAAAAATGCCGATGGTATAGTGTTCGTTATTACGTCACAAATCATATATATTCTTTATTTCCTCCGATATCGAAGATTCGAACAACATAGTTAAATGGTAATCATAAAGCATGTTTAACATGGAAAGAGTCGCATGAATTACAAAATATGTAATCATGAATAAATATACTCACAAAATCAATCTTAATGATAGCATTACAGCTTTTGTTAAATTTACAAAATCACATACTTTGCAAACTACAAAGATAAAAATTTTCGACTCAAAGGCAAAACTCTACTCAAGGGCGAGTTACCGTAAATACAATGTATAGATATACAGCCGCAGAAATCATAATCTTTTTAAATTATCTTTTTCATCTGTTGAACCGTACGAGTACAATGAAAACAATAGCAATCAAAACATCCACGGAAATGGCGGGTCTAATCAGATGTTTACATCATGAATATCCGGTAAATGGGTTAACGCGTAAATAATTTGGTCACACAATATGTTATATGATATATTATTATTTTATAACAACATTACGGGGCTGTTACGGACAACATGCAAGAAATAAATCAGAAAGGATAAACTATTTTGCGTAGATATATTATTTCATACTAATAATGATCACATTTAAATGTCTAGTTTAAGATATGAAAAGCATTTCAAATTGTGTTATCCCAGTAGTGATATGGTGCTGCTATCGTCCGTTTGCATTTATTAAAAAGATCGTTAGGTTCGGCTAGCCATCAAACTGATTTATATCCAAATTGCTTTGCATTTGACCGCTCCAAGTCTGTTGTTTCAGTTAAGATCAGTTTCTATATATAGCTATTGTTTTATTATAAAAATTTGATGATCACAAGATTTTCTTTCCCGATAGAGTTGATGGTGTTTCATTGTTTGCTTTATTCCTTGTTTGCGTCAGTGATGATATAAAAAATAAAGCATTTATAATTTATAAAAATCGTCGTAATACGGAAAAGCAGAACGTATTTCTAAGAAAACAACATTACTCAAAACCTAAGAGTCAAATTATGTTAAATTATTGAATGCAGAAACGTTGACTTTATCGTTGTTTGTCGGCCAAGAAATATCGCATACGAGTATTAGGCGAAGAAAATTACGATGTATTATAAGTATTAATAGAAATAATTTAGAATGATCTCACAATCTTTTTTTGTAATTAATATTTGCCCAATTAAATAACAATTTGTTTATTATTTTAATAGCAATACTGTTCATTAAGATAACAAATCACAAATAGCTTTCCTTGTTGCTTCTTTTCTATTGTATATGTAACAGCTTATTTTGTTTTCATTCTTCCGCATTCTTTTAAATGCAACTCTTTATTTCTATAAGTTTTAATAAAAACTGCTCCTTATCCTAACATAATTTTAACTCAAAGTCGACGTTTATTACCTAAAGCGAGAATTCTTAACCTACATTAAGACAGATATTTGATGCAAATTAACGCCAAGTATTGTGTCAATATCAAACTATTTTATTTCAATATCAAATAGTAACGTGTTGTTGCCATTGAATTAAACAACAATTCAAATGTAATACGTATCACATCTTCTGAATAAGTTACAATTTAATGACTAAACGCAATATTATTGAGGTAGCTTAATACCTTTATTGATGCCCGATACAATATAGTCAATATGTAGACAAAACTCTTACATAGTTACTTTATATTTACCATTTTACAAGTATATTTAGAGATGTAAATATAGATGGTATATGTAAAAATCAATTAATAAGTCAAACCAATCATTTTAGTAGTAAAAATCACAGAAAACATTACTTTTACAGATGAAATTGGAGCATCGCTTTTTTAATTATATGTCTGAACTGATCTTGTAAGTACTAAACAAACTGTTCGAAAATGTTTCTTAAGCGACTTTGAATTTAATTATATGCTTCTGAAATACTGTATAGCAAAGCCTTAAATCGCGTCTTTTCCTTTTTGTTTATAATTGATGTTGTTCTTTTAGTTGTGTTCCATATTTTAATGCTTTTAGTTTTATTCATTCCATACTATTTTCAACGTACAAACATGATGATTATATTTAATTTATTTTAAAATTCGTAATTGACATTTATTATTAATTTACAACCGGCTATCATCATGAAATGTGTACCTAATTTGCATTAAGGCTTGTCAACGATATTGAAGTGTGAATGCACCATCTCTAATAAATCCGTGAATCCCACACAAATTGAGCATGTTTATGACAGGTCTGTAATTGAGTCGAGAAGTCCTGCTGGGGGCCGTCCATAAAGTACGTCAAGTTTCAGAGAGGAGGGTGGTAAGGGGCGTAAAAAATGTGAAGTTTGTAACAGAAAGAGGCCTTGGGCCAGGCCATATGTGACGTCACACATGTTATTTCTAATTTATTTTGTTTTGTTAACTAGAATTTATTAGCCTTAACAATACTCTTTTTTGTTGAAACACTTGTATTAGTTTTATGTCAAAATAGCATGAAAAGCGTTTCTCCTGAATGTATTGTTCCCGATTCCAATAGCTATGAGAGCTAGTGATGCGAAGCCTTGTTTCATGTAAAGCATTTCTTTCGTCATACCAGAAGTATTATTATGCTCCTCCCCAAAAAAATTTGGGGTGAGCATATAGTCGCAGCTTCGTCTGTCCGTGCGTGTGTCCGTTCGTCCGTGCACATTTTTTGTCCGGGCTATTTCTCAGCAACTAATGACCGGAATTCAATGAAACTTTATGGGAAGCTTCACTACCAAGAGGAGATGTGCATATAATCAGCCGATTCTGGTCGGATGTTTTTTCACAGAGTTATGGCCCTTTGAAATTTTCCATTAACTGTACGTATAGTGCAATTCTTGTCCGGGCTATTTCTCAGCAACTTATGACCGGAATTCAATGAAACTGTATGGAAAGCTTCACTACCAAGAGGAGATGTGCATATTATCAGCCGGTTCTGGTCGGATGATTTTTCACAGAGTTATGGTCCTTTGAAATTTTCTATAAACTGTACATATAGTGCAATTCTTGCCCCCCCCCCCCCCAACTACTTGACGTTTCCTTTTATCTGAATATATAGTGCATTACTGTGACCAAAAAAACACTTTGGGGAGCATCACCCGTCTCCGACGGTTTCTTGTTTTCTCTATGTTGTCCGCTACATATTTATGTCACTGAGCAAGAAGATCTTAATTTATGTAAACATATTTCTAAATATGTGCTTCCAAGATATTGTGTGTTTAAAAAAAATACTCTCATTCATTTTTCATCGTATATTCAATACAAAGTATAGTCTACGTACCTGAAATCTACTTGGTCGGGATGACAGATGATTTTCCGTTTTTATCAAATCATTTAGGGACACACATCACTATCAGAGGGATAAGGGACAGTTTTTTAAAGTTTAGAGGGTTATGTAAATGGTTATATTTATTTCACGCCGTCCGGGTTTTTATTAGGCATCGATTGACCGGGTATACAATTTAATCGGTTGCCAAATGTCCTGATCGACACGTTTACGATGTGCCGATATACCGTGAATGCAAAACATGCAGGGAGCAGATTGTCCGGGTGCGTTTGTCCTACAATCAATAAGTTTGGAACGGGGCGTCAAAAAAAGTTTGACAACCATTACCTTAAAATTCCGTTATCACCTTCTGTATTAACAAAATCGACAAGTGATTAAGAAATCGACATTAAGCGGCAGCAACATTAAATTTTAATATGCATCACTGGCACGGATCAAACTGGAAATTAAAGTAATTATCAAACATTTTCATTACAATATGCTCTTCCCAATAATTATATGCGTTGCGACGCCATGATAGTCGCTGCACCCATTATGGGACTTATCTGCAACGGATGAAGCGTCACGTTGAGGTTTTTTGGTTGTTTAGCGCCGCATGAATAGCCTGTCTTGGATCGTGTATGATATCCTTTACATGGACGGCAAGTTAGTGAGACCGTAGGTACACGACGGGGATGAACTTTCTTTACTTTCGTGGAACATACATGGCCTTACCAGTGACAAAAGAAAAGTCTTGACATTGTAAATACTAAAAACTGTCTGAAATTTGTTTTGTTTACGAATCATTGTACGATCCTTACAGTAACATACATTTAAACGGATACATTTCACATACTGTGTACCCTATATTTAAGCATAGAAGAGTCCGTAGAAAAAGTGGATGAAATGTGTTGTAAAATATAAAGAAAAATTAAAAGATTGTTTACGAATACATGTTCTTAATCAAATCACTGAAGGCACTGAAGTTGTTCGCTAGTGCATAATCTTAGATAAAAAACAGTTTTCAAAATTATGTTATAGCTTTTTATATCGCAAGTTTGAAATGAACACAATTTATTCAAATATATAAAGAGTGTGTCTTAAAGCACAGGTCGAGATGTTTGTTCACTGTTTATCCTCATATTTATGTTATAGAGATAACTTAGACAAAATAACAACAATACGTCTCTTCTTTTCACAAATGGTTGCTGCACCGACAACCATCCTTAGAATTGTGGTTGCCTTGCTAAACAATAGCAAGCCTATAATCAGGTAAATGTTGTGTTATGTGTATCTAATACTTGATCTATTTTCCTTAAATTATTGAGCAACAATTTTGCCCACATGACTTACTTAAAATGCAGCATTAAGACCCGTTTTCCCTGAAATCAGCCAATATGTACAATGTTCAATGATAAACTGGCTAATGTCGTCGCACAGCTGTTATAAACACTAGACTGGCCAATATCGTCGCACAAGCTCTTAAACCTATTGTTTACATACAGGCTGTCTGCTGCAGTGTACCAGTGAAGCATAAACAGGCAGCGGTTATCGTTCCTAGCGTAGTTAACTTGCAGTTATCGTTCCTAGCGTAGCTAAAGCAGACTGACTTGCAAAACTGCCTCTCTAAATTAGTGGTGAGCTAACGCTCACAACTTAAAATCACTTCTATACAATCATCTGACTTCAACTAGACCATTTGTTTTTTAAAACCTGGAACGATATATTTTGGAAGAAGATTCAAATATCTGCAACAGCCTAAATGTCGATTTATTTGATATTCTAGAAAATGGCTTGTTTCTGTACGACAGCCTAGGTAGTGATTTTATCTGCGGCAATTTAAACAGTACAGTCGGTCAGACTAGTAATTACATTTTACCGTAACATCAACTGTTGCATGAGGTATTATGGTCTAATGTCGGAGGCCTTTTAAATTTAACAGGCGACCAGGCAGGGAAGCAGAACTTCACCGATTCTGTTTCTGACCTTCATCAATGACCTAATTACAGAACTGACGGATAGTGGGTACGGATTCTGTATGTTTAATATGAACATTTGTGCAGCAACCGCTGCGGACGATATGATTCTGATATCATTATCCCGTCAAGGGCTAAAATGCATGTTCATTAGTCTGGCGTAACCAGTTTGTGGTCTTGTCGTGAAATAAAGCGGTATATGGGAACGTATCAACTAATTGAAGTTAAGGTGTACAACCGCCTAGGTCTTATATGCGACGAGTCACTTTCCACAGCAAAACCATGTAAAGACACTAGCAACAAACTGAGATGAACGTTCCTAAACATACTGAATAGTGGGTTACATCAAGGAAGTTCAAACCCAGTTTCACTTAAAACGTTATACCAATCAGTGCGTTTACCTTAAGTACTATACGGATGTGAACTTTGGAATACGTGTAGGCAAATGGACATTAAAAGATTTTAGGTAGCCCACAGGTTTTGCGTTAAACATATACAGTGATTGAAACTGTCTACCAGCACTGACCTTTCACTATCAACGCTAGATGTTGATTCTCTCGAAACAGGTATTGACGCAAGGAAGCTTACATTTTAAGACAGTTATGCAGACTTTCTTGTTGATACTTTGCCAAGCACGTGTTCCTAAAAAGACTTACGCGTTTTCTTAACCTTGATTAGTAATGCCAAGGTTTATCCCAAATATATTTAGGTTACTTCATAAGTGCAATCTAAATGAGTATCTAAATATTGTTTGAGCAGTGGGACCTTCGTTTCAAAAATGCAGTGGAAGAGCATCCTCCGGAGACACGTGACAAAACCGTCCAGAGAAGCCATGTACTCGGTTATATGTACTCAAATACCAGGCTTGCCGAAGGACGGTAACCTACATGCGCCTTATGCGATCTCGAACATCCATCCAGAGTTGCTGCCCATTGTGAGTTCAGTAAATATAGCGATAGAGCGTATGTTATCAAGATCATACGTGGAAAAGTGTCGCAAGTGCTCAAGATGCTGTAACAATATTGTTAAACATGTATTTTTCTTCTGCCCGTATAATGATCCGCACAATGCACTCAATATTGTACTCATAATTCAAACTTGCGGGGTATAATTCTACTTACAAGTGTGCAGTTAACCTCTTTAACAACATGCAGATGTATCAGTGTGTCAAACGTTCCACAATGCAAGCGCGTCAAATTTTGCATTGCTAAAAACGTGATATCGTGGGGATATTTTAACATATAATAGTCTTGCTCGGGCACTATAATCCAAAATAGTAATCAAAATATATTATAGAATGCCGTAACTTGAATACCTGTACTTAATTGTATTCCATGCCTTTGAATAATAGTTCAAACTCATGTTTATAAATTTACTATGTTTAAATTGTCAATGTTAACTGTGTTTAACACTTACGACGTGTAAGATATTGTTCTATGTATACATATTATGCTTATGCTTTTTGTTTATTATTGTAATTTTTGTGTGACTATTTGTTTAGTTATTCATGAATTTGGAAGAAATAAGGTTAAATAAGAACCGAACAGAATAGTTTATTTCGACTTAAGCATATATACAGCTCATCGTCATAAACATAAATATGCAATGACAGCATATGTTTCAATTAAATACAAAACACACATCATTGGCACCGTACACTAGAAGATAGTTCAACGTTAGATATTCATAGAACATTCAAGTCAAATCTTGAATATTTATTTAACGAAATAGTAAAGGTTTTATCGTATTCAATTAAGATTATATTTTCATCCACTGCGTTTACAGACATAGATATAATGGAAACAATATTAATTGCTACATATAAAATTGTGTATGTATGTGTTCAACATTTGTTGACATTAGAAAGAAATACATACACATATTTTACTATAATAATCCATCTGTTTTTAGTATGTACAGTTGCTGCAATCAATCAACGGGTCTGAACTAATGAAACTTTGTTTATTTGTTAAAGAATCGTGGAGTATCAGATCGAATTTGTAAAGTCGTAAAACTTAATTTACCAAACTTGATCATCCTCTGTTACGGAACGCCTAGTCTGTCTCATATTTACTGTTGATATATCGGAGGTTTCATTGACATTATGTGGGTTTAAATCATATGATATGTGTTTATGCTGTGTGCTGCAGTAGTATGCTGTGTCTATGTGATGGTATGCTGTGTGTTTGTGAAGTTATGCTGTGTGTTTGTGATGATATGCTGTGTGTTTGTGATGATATGCTGTGTATTTGCCATAGTCTGCAGTGTGTCTTTCATGGTATGTTGTGTGTTTGTCATGGAATGTTGTGTATTTGACATGATTTGCTGTTTGTTTGTGATGATACGCTGTGTGTTTGTGAAGGTATGCTGTGAGTTTCATTGCAATGATGTGGATTTAAATCATATGATATGTGCTTATAATAGTATGTTTTGTGCTTGTCATAGTATGATGTGTGTATATGATGGTATGCAAACCTCGTGTGATGTTGACGATATACATTCTGCAAGTCAAATAAAATGTCTGTCTGTCTGTCTGTCTGTCTGTCTGCCTGCCTGCCTGTCTGCCTGTCTGCCTGCCTGCCTGCCTGCCTGCCTACCTGTCTGCCTGTCTGTCTGTCTGTCTGTCTGTCTGTCTGTCTGTCTGTCTGTCTGTCTGTCTGTCTGTCTGTCTGTCTGTCTGTCTGTCTGTCTGTCTGTCTGTCTGTCTGTCTGTCTGTCTGTCTGTCTGTCTGTCTGTCTGTCTGTCTGTCTGTCTGTCTGTCTGTCTGTCTGTCTGTCTGTCTGTCAATCTGTCTTTGTGTACGTTCGTCCGACCGACCGACCGTCCATCCTTCCGTCTGTATGTCTGTATGTCTATCGGTCCGTCTTTCCTTCAAACTTTAAATATACATTTCTGTTATTAAGATAGGAGCATCGGCAAAAATTTAAAGTGCTAGATTAAAATGCCATGTTTGTACAAATAATACTTCTTCTTTGACGTTTTGCGTATGTTTTGTGATTGATTCCGGGCGTAAAGTCATCTATACCTAGCTGTTAAACCGGAAAACGCCCCTAAAGGTTTGGCATTGTGCGTTCCACGGCGGTGATCGAAATTTAAATCATTTATGAAGTGTAACTATTTATACATGACCTGTATCGTATGAGTATTAAAAAAACGGTCACACAAAAAGATCTCCTGATTATGTGTTCTGTTATTTCACCATTAACTATGTACATGGTTTTATTGTCATAATTGGTAGAAAACTGTGTTATTGTAGTGGTTTCTTCGATTTCAATAAAACGGTTATGATAGTATTTTACAGCTGGATCATTTTACAAACGGTAACAGTGCATTTGCGTTCGAAGCAGTAACTCGTGTGAAATATTATAGAGTTTGTGTGGTTTTGTTTAAGCATCGGGTGACAGTTGTGATCGACGTAAGCCACTAAACGTGTCGTTAATTAAATGTTGTGCTTCCTTTGAAAAAAAGGGTATAAACTTAAAAACAACAGTTGTAGTTTTACTGGATATTTTAATTATTCCAATTGTAAAATTGTTTTCTAGGGGCAACGCCAATCAAGTTTGTTTTTATTTGAACCTATTTAATTACGCTCAATTGCATGGACAGCCAAAACCTTATTGAAACGCTCTCGAGTCCGTTCCTGGAACTAAGAACCAGTACTTGGTGTCTTTGTGGAAGATAAAATGAACGCTCCTACAGTGGGGACCGAACGCTTCACCTCCCGGTCCCTTGGCGGAAACCATATCCACTACACAACGGCGACTTGTTTGTTGTCGAAAACCCTAAACCAACGCAACTAAAGACAAATGAAAGATTTACCCTCAAACAGCAATGGACTGAGAACTGTGAAAACGAAACACGCGGAATAACTTTCTTAAAAAAACATATTTATCTGGACAAACATATGACCGTTGGACACTGAGTTCTCTGTATTATGCTCTTGTCAAAAACGGTAGTGTCAGGAAGAAATTAACAAAAAAAGTGAATAAATATACATGCGGGTTAATATGTTCAAACTGTTTAATCTTTATAGCTGTTTTAATTTTTCGAGATACGTGCGCCGCAAGTCAAGCCTCAGACATAACTGGGCAGCATTCGTGGGGCATCAAAATCATTCCGAAAACATTGAGGTGCGCTCTTTGTTGTATCTAGGGCAATCGCAAAAAAAGCAATATCACGATGATTATATTGAGCTTGTTCGAAACCATTGCAGCGGCGTTTTACGGCGCGCTGGAGAGCGCTGTGGAGATACCTTTGCAATGCTGTGGAAACTTCATGCGAGCCCACCGTGGCTCTGCTGCGACTACATTTCCCTAGAAACCACAGGCAAGCATAAAATAAAACCTGCATTAGTTTGCTCCGTGTGTTGCCAACTAAAGAAAATCTAGTCATCACTGACTTCCTACGATGTCCTTAAACTCGGACGATGTTCAGTGGTCCGCGAAACGGTGTCGAACTCTTCAAATTCGCACAAGAAATGATATGTTACCAAACCTAATCGGTTTGCTACAAATAATCGCTCAAATTGACATAAGAACAGTAATGTTCTCTAATACACTCTACATTAATAAAATAACTTTTTCACAGATTTTCTTATTTGTAAAATGTTGTTAAATAGTTAAATGTGTTTACTAACAAATCCATGATGTTTTTAATAGTCTTGACTAACATTATAATAACACGAAGAAAGTAGAACACAAAATATAGCCGTCCCCGGGATTCAAACGCAGTCTTCGGGAAAAAAAAACATAATTGCTTTACTTATACTCCACGTATTTTCAATATTATTCATGAAAAGCGTAACAAACGCTTTATTAGTTTACGGAATTCGAATTATGATTATACGTGAATGAACCAATACTTAAACATTATGTTTAGTCGAATGCTTGTATAAACACAATGCATACGTTCGTTTTTTTTTGAAAATATGACACTTATTTTGGAGATCGTTAATTTTACTCAGCTGTAATCTAGTCCCTTTAACACTACATATACGTAGTTTACAAGGCAACTATTTCCGTACAGACTAGCAATATTTAATATAGTTTACGCGTAAAATCATCACACAAAGGATAATTCAAAGATATATATGATCTCAAGGGAAAATATAATCATGTAAACACTATCATAGTATATTTGAATCCTCTCTTAGTCCTTCTTTACCGCGGAGGAAACGTTTCGTAATCAACGCGATCCGCCAATATCACATTCGTGTCTCGGAGATCAAACATTAGCGCAAATTAGCATAGTTAACCCATAAATAAGGACTGATCGCCTCTTGACCTCGTGAAGCAAGGAAAGCCGCGGCAGGTATTCGTCATTTCATAAACACACAGGAATATATTTCTGGGCATCCCAGCAGCCATTATGGCCGCATAAAGTTGGAGAGCGACATTCATGTCATTGTCTGTAAAACACAGAGAGCGTATCCACTAATAACAAGGTGAGGTTAGCATCCTCCCTGATATTTCATATGATTTAGTGATATTGTCGCTTTTAGCAGCAAATACGCTCAATGATGAGACAAATCTTAATGCAATCCTCTAACATGTAATGCAAGGCCAGTGGCCAATCGTCTTAAGCATATATCTGCCAAACATCTCAACGTCTATCATAAAGCAAATGGAAACTAGTTTCCGCCATGGAAGTGCAAAACAAAGAATTCGAGGGGTTAGGTAAGAACTAAAAACTGACATGCCGACCTCTGCATTTAATTAATTTCAAAACACACAATTGTAGTTAAGCACTAAACTGCTAGTATTGTGTAACATAACGCACACAAAACGCACATTTGGGGCATAGCTGGATTAATATGATAGTCGAAATTTGTACCGAACTTCATGCGGTCTTGAATAGGTGATCACTTGGAAAGTTTCTGTAGTCTCGGGTTATAAAACGTCAATCAATAACGGGCACAAATATTTGCTTACCTTATGTATCAATCTTCGGTCAATTCCGTATTTATTCGTTATGTGTCCGTTGCATTCGTCATAGACAAGTGACTTTACACAGCCAATCAGAATTGTACACGTAACTATTATCAAAGCTTTCGTTGTTTAAATCTATATTAATAAGACAGTCTTACTTGATCAGTCGAACAAAGAAGACAATTATTGCTTGCTTTCGAGGGCTTGGCCCGTTGCGGGCTTCGCATGTATCTTGTATATGACAAACATTTAGAAAACGTTGTGTTGTGTTCATAAGCAGAAATAAAACGTAAAGAAAACAGTAGTGGACTCTGTCTACGTTTATCGGGTCAATGCGTTCTCCGTCAACTATGTCACAATTGTAATTCGAATCTAAATACAACCACAGAAAAATATGGTATCCTAGTTAAAACTTGTGTGTATGTTTTTTAATAAGGGTTCGTGTCAAGGTTTAAGAAAATAAATGGACGTTTGATATTTAGTATTTAAAAAGGATTAAACAGGGGACTCAAATTGGCGCATCCAAAAGTACAAATGTTTAATTTTTATATCCACGGATGAAATGATATGCCATCGTATGCTAGATTAAACTCCTTATTTGTTTATTTCATGTTTGTTGACGAGAAGCACAGCGTGTTTTCCCACTAACACTTTTTATTTGCCACGTGGGAGCCTTAATAAGACGCATGCTCACCTTAACTAAATTGTGTATTCCTCTAGTTCCGTTTAAGAAAAGTATTTTTCTTTAAAACATTATTTCTACATATGTTATGTACTGATGTAAATTCAGAATATAATACTTGCTTTTGTTTTTACTTAATATGTTAATAATAAGCAGCAAGTTCGTAAATATCACACCGCGTACACATATTTGTCATTTTTATATAATTAATAAATCTTGCAAAAACGCTTGAAAATGAATATGTCCCTTAAGCCAACTGAAAGGTTTCTTTGTACCACAGCTGATTTATTTGACGATATAATATCAGACATAGTAACTAGGTAAACTTGTTTTTCAATTTGTCATGGTTGTGTGCTCCTATCTTGTTTGGTAGGATTTCTTCAACACTGTGTTTTGGTATTAGACACTTCCTGACAAGAAAATTACGATAAGCATGTTTTATGTGTTTATGTGTTTTATCATTTCACTACTTAAACCCTTGCTGGTAAGTGTATTGCATTTTCACAAAGGTTCCATTTATTTGGTTTACAAATAGTTAAAAATACATGAATTTAGCAATAATATGTAGCTTAAGGGCGTATGCGATAAGTTTCCGCCTCAACAAATTACGTTTTATATTTACAGAAAATAATTATTGAAATCCAACAAGGCGTTGGAAGTTATTGTTTTAAGTTCTATACATTACTGAGATAAAAGTCACTTACATGCAAAAAATTATATACTTTGTTATTAAAATGATAATTTGATTGGGTGTGTGATAAAACTTATACATTCATACTCGCTTAAGTTTCTTTTAAAAATTTAAAGAGAAAAATACTTCCGGATTTTACCTCCAAAACAATCACATTTTCTCTATGTATATGTTATTTTGATCTCGAGTTGTCTTTTTGTATAATGAAGCAGAATCTTTAAAGGATTTAAAGCAGATGACCACCTTATAAGCCTTTGTTGACAATGTTTGAGAAAATAAAAGAAAATAGTTTTCAAACATTTGTTCTGTTTTTAAATAGAGAACGTATAGTGCTTTCAAATGAAACCATATGCATGCATATGTCTAGTAGAGGATCTGACAAAAATATGGAGTATATATATATATATATATATATATATATATATATATATATATATATATATATATATATATATATATATATATATATATATATATATATATATATATATATATATATATATATATATATATATATATACACACACAATCACACTTACATAGTAATCTCCAATCTTTTGCGAGACGGTTACATTACATTCACCTCTGTGATGGGCTCAAAACGGACTATTTTTATGAAAGCGTCTCATTCATGTCATCATCATTCCAAGCGTTCATCGTGGAGGTAACAGTATACTAAACAATCTCTTGCACGACGGTTACATTACATTCACTGCATTGAAGATAAACATCTCATACCATATCTTATATCAGTCTTAATTCATTATTACAAAATTGATATGGTTTTCTTGATGTTAACAAACCTACATGCATACTTACGTCGAAGCAATGCCTAACGTCACTCAATAAAAATTATGTTCAATTGTTTATATTAGTGAAGTGCGTGGAATGATTCCATCTGCGTAAATGGGCAATAAAACAGTTCCAAAGAGTTGCATTAAAACTCGCAAGTTTTTGCACGATGTATCGTAAATTTAAAATTCCTATTTCATTTTTTTTACGCCTCTGATCCTAAAAAATCCAAATCAAAGATACTTTGAATGCGTTTGTTCGGTTTTACCCAGTTTCTGGGCAATGCTGAGCCTTTCGTAGAGGTGTATGTGAGAGCAAGGAACGACCACTCTGAGTAATCTCAATAGGCTTAATGGCAATATTTCATCATGGGGAAGTAACTCTAATGATGTAATTTACCTTATCAAGGTTACAACACACGAATATATACAGACTTCACATTTTAAATAGATAATGCAAGTTATATTGTAAGATTACACAAACTTGTTTGAAAAATGAATCTCTCTTAAAACAGTTTAATAGGGATGTGCTTTTAAGATATAAGGTGGTTGTTAAGCGTGTTGTTATAAGCTTGTTACAGAAGAACGGTCGTGCGTCAAGTACATGCGTGTTTGTGGATTTGCGTGCGTGTGTGTGCGTGTGTGTTTGCGTACTTACGTGCGTGCGTTTAGATACTAGTGTTCGTGCATGCGTCTGTGTATGTATTTGTGTGTGTTGCAAATTACATTTAAGTTTTAAAAATACAGTTACATGTTATATCCCAAAACCATAATTTCTAAAGGTTAATAAACGTCGAGTTCTTCAAAGGAGAGGGTGTCATGTCCGGGACCAGAGTTATTTCCACTGTTATATTGTTTATGTTATGTTGGCCGATTTTAAGGCGCTGCCATTTGACACTTTTCGGGCGTAAGTTGAAGTATGTGTTACATGGGTTTTAATTTGCGAAGAATTTGCCAGCCACAGTTCTTGTTTATCAATTGTCAATAGCTCGTTTCGCTCCCTGATAGCGTTCGAATAGTTTCCCGTCACGAGACCAGGCCTTCTCCGCCAAACTCGGGTTCTTTAATACGCAATGAAGCTAGAACTTCTGAATTGATCTTTGTCAGATCTTCATTGATAAATATGCCAGTTCCTTTTAGGAGCTTAGCGCGTTTCATGATTTCAATGTTTGTTTGGCGCCCGAGGAATTTTACACTGACTGGCCTGCATATATTGTGTGAATATTTTTCTAGGCGAATGGCACCGTTGATATCTTTGGTCTCGATATGTGTAACAAGATTTTCATTTACCAGTTAGACCGTTTTGTCGACCTACGGGTGTATTGTTCCAGTTCGTTTATTCCGATGTGTTGCTGCACACTGAGTCATATTTCTTTGTTTACAGGGAATCTATTTCACACCTTTGGTTCTTAACAATTTTTTTTTTCATTTTTATTTTTGATAACGCTACATCCTATTATTTCGAGTTTTTATTTATACACTTTCTTAAATATCTACCTTTATGTCTTCGAGAGTTTCTTTTGTTATCAATTTGATTAGGGAAGTGCCACTTTTGTCAGCGCATTTGATAACTTAGAGATAATTTCATCGAGGCGCTTGTCTATTGACGTTTCCATGTTCTCTATCAAGGAATTAGTTACACCGCTTTGCACAAAGTTATTCATGCTATGCTGGCTTAGTTTTTCCTGTTCTGTTTTCGACGTTTTACTATACTTTTTGTTTTGCTTGTTTTGTTTATTAGAGATATGTGTTTCGTAGACGGGTACTTCACATAGTCTAGCGTTGCTCTCACTAGCTGTGGATGAATGTTGCCTTTTGGTCATTATTATTATAATTATTGGTTGTATCAGGGGGTGGGGGGGTCCGTGGACGTGTAGGTGTTTATTTGGAGCGAGGACACTTCTTAATTCTCAATAAGCCGCTAAGGCGATTAGGCGACCCGGTCATGCTTGACGAGTTCACTGCACAGATCAGGTAAAATGCTGACGTGATAGAAATTGTTATTCATCGTTTGATAAGTTTATGATTGCTGTCTATATGTCTATAAGATTTGAAAATCATGCTATCCCACCCGCGCGAAAATAAGGCGGGGGAAAATGTAAATCAACAACTATCATCTTAAACTATTTTAGCAAAAGCTTATTACTTTACGCTCGTGCAATAGATAATATTAACATAATCCAACTATTATAGAAGATTCACATTCACTCAGATCTTTCGCGTTTATTTTATTTCATAATTTTTATGATCTGTGTACGTGTTTACATTTTAATCGGACCCGGAAATGGACGTTTAATGATATTTGCACTATTTTTCCGTGGAATATGCAATTTAATGGAGCATGTGTTATATTTGAGTCGTGCTCTGTGAAAATGGGGTTTAATGCATATGCGTTAAGTGTCGTCCCAAATACGCCTGTTCAGTCCGCAAATGTCATTTGGGGAGGATGCTTTTCGCTTATAGGATAACCTTATCAAAATTCAAGTTAAGACGGAAAGTGCCTTCCCTGATTAGCATGTGCATTAAACCGAATTTTCACAGAGCACGGCTTAATTGTTTGCTGACTAATACTAGTGCTAAATCGTTTGCATCTCTCTACTGTAATTACAAACATCAATATATTCTTTATGCGCACATCTAACAAATAATCGACTATGTGTTTACATTTCATGTATCATAAGCAAATGATCAACATCGATCGTATCATATCGTCGCATTGAAAGCAAGCATATGCTTTTGATAGCCAAGCCCAGTTGTTATGATTTATTCAGGGTTGTCCCTTTGTGTTCGAAAGATCAAACAATTTGTCAATATGACATTATTTGCGTGTACAAAGACTACTCTGTAATTTGCTGTCTTTTGAATTTTAATATCGTTATTCCCGTAACACGTTCCGTAAGTGTCAGTGTGGCCTTGATTGTAAATGACGGTGTGAGATAAGTGCGTCGCGAAGAGCTCCGCGACGGTCTAAGGCAAAGATTTTATCTAAAATTTAAATATGAACATTAAAACTAATAATTAACTCAATAAGCAGTATTGCACACACTGTGATGGGTTAAAGCATTGCATTGATTTTAAATCACATTTTAAATGTGTTCTTACCGCATCGGCTTCAAATACGGAATAACAGCTTCAGGCTCATTTGTTACATTTTGAGTAATTTTAAAACTTGTCGCGATACAAAAATGGATGGCAAATTGTCAATAACAATGTCCTTTGGACCTTAAGATGTATAGTCAGATGTTCACGAAATTACAAACCACCAAAACAAATTAATATCAGTTGGTAAACTGACCGTCGTGATATGAATGAAATGCTGTCAAAATACAATCGCAAAAATGTAACAGAGAAACGCCAAATATGGATTGTGGTGAGCGTATAATTTTAAAATGTGCCTATTTTTTTATGTTTTATTTGACAGTTAATGATGAAGGTAAATTGACGCTTATCTAGATTTATACAAGCGGTTATATGGTATATGTAGAGAAAACAATTGACATAGCCTATTATAGATAACGTATTTGCGGAAATTGTACTACAGGTCATCGTCTTTTTCAGCCAGCCATTTATGGTTGAACTTGTGAAAAGACCAGACCTAACTTAGACAGGAATAAAACCAAAACGTTCAGTGTCTGTATAGTATATTTTGCTTCATTGCTCCCTTAAAAATCCGATACGTATTATGGATTTAATAAACAGCTGTATCATGCAATCTGGTACAAGAGCGTTTCGTTCACTGTTTTAATCAATATTCAGAGGTGTGCAGAGCAGTATTTAGTATTTATTGCTTTACTTTAATTATAGTAATTATATTCAATTACCCAATATTAAGTACACAGCCCACAATATGAAAACATCAACCATTGTTAAATATTTCAATATTTATTTGTGTTATTTAAATACAATAAAACAAATCTTATCAAAATTTCAGAATTGAAAATACAGGTATTTGATGAACGTTGTTTTGCTTAATACATCGCCTCTGCAAACATGTATACACATCAGTTAAAATCACAGAAATCAGGTTATATTTTTTATATCTCTCTTTTGATTTTTCATTTTTCAAATTAAAAAGAAAGTTTTATGTATATATAGATTATCATTCAATATTTTTAATTTAATTTGGATGCGATTCTACGTGCCTGGATTAATTATGATTTGGTTAACACATATGCCATTCCAGAATGTTTGCAAGATCATTTGCAAACATCTTAAGTGTATAGGATTGGAATGTTAGGTAAGCTAGAAGGGTTCCTTTCCTCAGCCATAAGTTACCAACATAGTGACGGTAATTGCATGTAAAATACAAAACAATGAATTGTGATTCGAGATGAAACAAATGTGCGAGACTAATTGGAATCAAGGCTGTATTAAAATGTTAAATCAATGTATTAAATAAACGGATGATGTTATTAGGATCAGATACATTATTTACGACAAATACTGAAACAAGAGAACGGATAGTTATACAACGTTAAACCTCATTGAGCATTCGATGAAACTATGGACTGAATCAAACAAAGCAAAATTATCTATAAGGGTAAGATGATCATCTCCATAAAGTAATGTGCGGAGTGATATATCCGTTAATTGTTCTACAGTTCTCACTAAAGTTCATCTGAAAATTGCATGTAATAGGCAGATCAGTAAAAAGTGAGTAGTGTCTTTCATTTCTCCACATTAACAAAGTGGCGATGGACTGTTTTCAATCATTTAAATGTTTATTAAGAGAACTACAGTTAGTTCTAAGCCGTGTGCGTAGCACTTAATGTCTTCGCTTACTAGAATACAAAAATGGATTACTAAGAGGTTTGTTGAGATTAAGGGTCATTTTAAAATCAGAAATGTTATAAATAAGCTTTGCTTCGACTGAATGTAAATTCAAAGCAGCAATTGTTGAGGGTAAGACGGAATGTTGGTACAGAGAAGTCCTAGTCCGAGCACCATCCAAGTGGAACGAATTACGTAACGATTTTGTTGATGGCTCGTTAACTGATTGTGGAGACAGTGAAGACAAATATTCTGACTAAGACATTCGACCATTTTAAAGAAAAGTATGAGTTTGTATTTGGGCCTACTTGTGCATATCGTTTCCCAGCAAACTTGGTCAAAAAGTAATCTTGAGGACACAAGGTTGGATGAGCCGGAAACAATGCGAGCAGCTTTAGTTTAAATTATATCCAACTCGTTGTTTTAATACATCGTACAATTATCTCATACAACATCGCCTTATTCTAGAATTCGACGAATAAACGAAAAGTAAATTATTGCATTAGATCTTTGATCAGGGCATAAACAAAGTTGTTTTTAAATGTTGACGCGTCACTAGGCCTTTAATTTAATACACACAATGTGTTGATGCCAGCTTCCATCATTGTACAAAATAACTCCTAAATGTGTGTGTCAATTCAATGAGGGAATTGAAATATCGTACAAATGCAAAGGCATATGATAAGGTGTGTCCCTCTTATGCGATATAATCATGGTTTAATCCTGTATTTTCGTTTCCTGTATTTTGTATATCCGTTATTTTGCCTCTTTCTCAAAAGTTCCTTTTCTCAGTCGGTATTATTACAATGTAGACGTCACAGATATGCCCTGTGTTGTTACTTCCTATACACTGCGTTTATCGTTACATTGTGTTGTCATAATAAACTATGTTTAGAGATCATTATTTTGGGTGACTTGAATGTGGTACTGTGTTTTTTGGGAAAAAATCCATTACTGCAAACACCTTTACGTAGCCTTTGTCTGCATTGTCGATAAGAAAACAAGTAACATTTTGCTTTTGTATTGATATTTCACGAAGATGACTTATTTAATTTTAAAAAGCTTCGAACTAGGACCGTCTGAAGAAAGGGAAAGATAAGCCTACATTTTAACTTTATCAATGGCTTTTATTATGCACGTTCATGTGCTTGATTACTGTCAAGTTTTCATATGCCACAATATACAATTTTACACCTTTACTTAGCTTTTAATAGCATGGAAACATCACTGATTATGTTTGTTTATTAAATTTGTTTATAACACTTGATGGTTCAGTAATTACTCTGAACGTGATTCATTTAGTATCTAAGCATATACTGCCGTAATAACAAATTGCTCAAAAGGTGGGAAAGTAACTGCTCGTAAACATATTTACATAACAGATAACATAATTTTTTGAACTGTACAATAGTTTTTCAAGAGGAATTCTTAGAAGCATATATGTTAAAATAGGTTTTTGTTATAATTATTGTACCGATTTCAGGCCCGGTAATATTCTTTTGAGTTGATAGGCCTGTTGGAAAAAGAAAACCTTACATTTGTTTTGATGGACACAATATTACAAAGCCAATTCACAAGTTAAGAAAAATACAGTGCATTCATCAGGTTAATTCTTCTGCATTTAACGTTCCTTATAAAAATTTAACATATTTTGCAGTTCAACAGGTTATATCTTTATAAAACACGTGTGAATGTGTGTGTGCGGGGGGAGTGAACTATTCAAATGAGATCATAATCTTGTGCAATTGCCATAATGCTAGCTTCAAACATCTAAGCCAAACTACGTGTGAAAGTGACGAGCATAGAGCCACTCTCAAGAACCATGTCTTAATATCCAATATCAAAGAACAAGCTTTGAAAATCAGTTATTAAAACTTTAAGTTTTTGGGATAATAATTATCAAATAGTTTGGCAGAATTAGTGGCTATATAATTTGTCTATGAGCTGTAGGTTGTGGTTGCTGATCTGTGCCGCATATGTTCCTCTTTGAACAAGATTATTAACACTATAACAAAAAGTACCAAATATGTTTTTATTGAGAGCTGTTCAATGTTATGAACCACGCAGGGTGCTATTTCAGTGTTAGTAAGGCTTTCACAATTCATAATACTTGTAATGTGTCTGTATTAGAAATATATTGAATAGAACAGCAGATTGAATGATAGGGTCCAATTATCATTATCAGTGACGAATGTATTCAGTAAGTAAAATTATATTTACACAATTGCGAGTTCTTTGTTGATTTTAGTCGCCTTTGAGCTATGATGTATTCCTAATTACATATTATCACGCAAAGGCCTCTATAATCACTCAATGACATTTCGATACAAATGCTGATCTTAAGAAGCGGTCAAATTATGATTTGGAATTTTATTCTTTATGATTATAATTTGACAATTAGCAAATGTGAATGTATTGCTTTTTTAAGGAAAGCATTGAACCAAATGCTGATTATCTCATCTGGTCATGATACGGTATTTTTGAAATAGAAATGCAGTAAACAGAAATTACATTCAATATTAAATAGCTCTCGAACATATTTTTTAACCATCGGCGTAGTTTGTTTTTAACCCGAGCTTCATAAAATACGATATTGTTCAAACGTGCGGTAATTTCGAACACATTCGTTTGTAAAGTATTCAAGTTACTTGTAAAGATATTCAATGTATATTACGGGAGCAGACATTATCTTTTTCAAAAAAGTCTAAAAATAGAGTGTGATGGCTGACTGGCATTTTGTCTGCGTGTATTGACTAAACTGTATCTTTTGAAGAAGCGCTAGTTCTTTTGAAGATTTTAAAAGTTTAGGAATTGCCGAGCTACACATGTTTAAAAATTAAGCTACAGTAATACCAGTATATTTATGGCAATATCAGACAATGACCAGATTTAAAAATATATAATCCTGGGTTGGGCTATAAGTTTATTGGCACCGAGTGTCTGAGTCACGAGTTTTGTTAAAGGCTAGGATTTTTATTATAAAGACACGGTTTAATAAAATATGTACTATTTATTTATAGGTGCATATAATAAAGTGTAATGGTCCCGATGAAAGTTTGGGCCAAACGATATCTAAGAAAAAGTTATGTTCCTAAATAACTACTGTTTTGTATAAGTACATAAATAAAGCTAAGGTTATACCATTTTCAATAACTTAAATGTGTAATGATAAATTGTAAACCTAAATGTCCTCAGTTTGAAAAGTTTCTGGTCTATATGATTTGCAAAGTTAACAATCATCGGCTAGTATATTGTATGGGTATATTATATGTTGATGCAAATTAAATTGATGGCAAAGTCTACATAATTTTAACACTTATCTTTTGCAAAGAAATATATGGAATGATTTTTATCCCCATCTCATCAGCGACAGACAGCAATTTGATTCAAGGGGATTATGCGTGTTATGATATTTTTACCTACCTTTCTTTCAGTTGATAAAAACGAAGAAAGACATGCCCAATTCATTGATGGCGACGACATGCAGATGTGTTTATATTATCATTAGTTCTGATTTAAATATGATTTGTGAAAATCTTGGTTGATTAGTTGTATTTACCATTAAAGAAATTAGAAACCTGACATTATACCATATTTACCACCTTCACACGTAGAAATGTGTGTTTATCTAATTTTATTAAGTTGTTATTTTATTATAAACATTGCGACACGCTATACACATGTGTATATATTGCAATCAAATAATTGAGAACTTTTGGACTAGCTGGGTTTTTTTATATTTGAAAATGGCAATACTTCTCTACTACTGTTTATTTATGTGCAAAATGTGTTTCCAACTGGTGTTTTCACTTCAAAAACATATAACCAAGAATTATCTTTGCGAATGCATATGGTATGGATGTGGTTGAGCTTAAGTTAAAGGAACTTTTAGTAGTTTCAAATGGTTTCTCACTCTTCATCAGGAGCAATTTAAAGTAATATAATAACCTCATGATGTAAATGTTATTTTAAGAAAAACTACATTGACAATTTAGTATTCTGATTGGTTTGTGTTGCACATTGATAATGTTTTATAAATTGCTACTGCAATATAAATGAAGCCTAAATTCAAAATAGTATTTGAAAACACATTTATGTATATAACAATTTATGTACCCAACGGACACTATTACCTTATTACAATTAGACCTATAAATGCACACGTTAATGAATATATGTAAACAATTTTGTTTTTGGTGTCTGTATGCAAGACTGTTACTGCTGCCTCGGTATTATGTGGGCACGAAACATGTCTGGATTATAATTTTAGTATACATGTTCATCTGTTTTTTGAATATGATGACTTAAATTATGTTTGTTATATTTGCGTATTTGATGAGTTTTCAAATGTTCAATGTTCAATATATCAGATACGCTCTGAAGTTCTGTTATGATTTTTTTAAATAAAATATAAAACAAAATCATAAGTACTACAACCATATGTTTATAGCTTTGCACTTCAAGAACAGCTAGTTTGATGCATTTTGAATATTTATTTGTTAAGATGAAACAATTAAATATGTGAGCGATTCAACTTTGAATTGAAATGTTGTTAATTGTGTTGTGCCGGCATAACAGTTCAGTTGTGAGTTTGTGAACAAGAAATTATTTAACATGCAAGAGATTCGCTCATGCTTAACATGTAAGTTGGGGTCTGTAAATAAGAAATTATGTGAAATTGGTTTTATCTTCAATAAATTAGCATGTCAATTTCGTGTTTTGTAGGAGTAACACTTAAATTAATACAAAAAATAGTTTTTATGAGTACAAATAACAGCCTTAAAATACCCCTTAAAATTGAGATTTATCGACAATCTCTTTCTATAATAGACACACTTAAGTCAGATTATTCGGTTTATTAAAAAAATTATTTAGTGTTTGATAATGTCTTTCTGTCAAAATGTTATTGAAAAGGGGATTGTGTGTCACCGCTCAAGGACACAAAAGTTAGTTATGAAACCTTCATGAATGTTAAACATTTGTGAAACATGTCTGTATTCAATCTGAAAATTATCTAACGTTATTAAATACTCTACGTGGTGTGGTATTTGCTTTATAAATATTATCGACATTTTAATTGCAAAACGTCTTTGTATAAGGTCTGAACGAAGGTTAGCTTTGCAAATGAAATGAAAGGACAACGATTTACGAAAAACGTGTTCAGAATTGTGAAGTTCAAAATCAGTTGGAGCGGTATTCCCGTGGAAGAGTTGTGGAACTGCACGGTTTTCTGCAAAAGACAATAGGATTTCGCCACCGGCAAGTAGTTAATTTCATAACATTGATGCGATTTATATATTTTGTGATATGTTCACTTTGTTTTTAAAATAGGCAAAACTAACATAAAGTTGCGTTAAGTCTATGTTGTATTGTTATAATGTTGTAATACTTTGAAATACATATAATATGCAATTCACTTTATTCATTTCTATTTATATACACGGGTATGGATAACATTCATTTGTCGAAAAAACTTTGTCAAAAGAAGTGTTAAAGATTTAATAAAATGGTCTACGTTATATTTTAACAATCAAAATAAATCATATGCTTGTTATTTTATGCCCGGAAAATACCATTTATTCTAATCAAGCGTTTTACAGACGCTATTGAGCTCTAAAACGTTACTTGGCTAAACAAAAATGGTACCGCGATAGATTTTGCTGTAAAGGGTTTTATAAAAAGGCAAGGTTAGTATTCAATTTAATGTATAAATATTTTAAATATTGTAAATGTACAGGAAACCGTGTAATGACATTGTTTAACAAGTACACAATTATTTGATCATGTTCCTTAAATTAAAAAGGTTTATGCTAAATCTGGAAATGTCGCAAACGCTCATTTGAATTTCGTTTTAGATCGATAGTTACAATTAAGATTCATGGTCTATGGTATTTAATGGAAGACACAAATTAAAGTGCAATAATTATGCCGACTTCGGTTTGAGTCAAAATTCATTTCGTAATGATCATCTACACATTGAGGTCATTCAGCTGTGAACGTTAAATCCGGAAAGCAGTTAAAAATAGGCTAACACTAACAGTTGTCTAATTTGTATTCTTTTGTGGTTGTAATTGTTCTCGACTTAATCATTAATTTGTTTATGTGTTTATGACAACAGGAAATTGCGATGTAAGAACAAAATCCACGGTGGAGTTAAAGATGAGTTAAACCACACAATATTTGAAGGACAATATTTGTCAAAGTCAGAAAATGAAGCTGCGAAACGATTAAACAATGTTTGAAGTTAAAATTTCGTTCATTACGAACGTCTACACATTAACGTTATAAATATTTAAATCGTTGTCCAAACTTTAACAAGCATGTAACAGACCATCGTGTTATCTTGCAACCTAATTATAGGAAGCACATTGTGTTATATGAATGATAGAAATAAATACAAAACCTGATTATCAGGCGGGTATCCCTGAAAGAAAACAGGTATAAAATGCTAGCTGACATGCTCTCGTATTTTACAGCAAGCGGCTGATCGTCTATACAGTATAAATAACACACACCTAAACACAATCCGATACATGTTTAACACCGGGTAACGTTGGTCTTGAAAATAGTGTTATAGTAGTTATAGTTTAGCAATGGTACATTCAGAAATGTATAAACATGCCAGATTAAAAAAATACACACAAAATGCACAGTATTTTTTACTTGTTCATAATTTTGTAAACATACGAATATAATTAGCCTTTTTTTGGCTTAAGACATATACTTATATCGGTCCGCTCTCTTGTCCTTTACAAAACAGATAGTTTTGACATCTCAAAAGATCACATTCGTCAGTCAATAAAATACACCAGTGGCACTGTGTTGTAAAAATGCGAGTGCTAAATAGGTTTATTTTTTCACGACGTTTAACATTTGCTATTATAGGTGAGAGTTTCGTTATAGTCTTTAGGAACAAAAGCCGCGAGTGAACTGAGCACTATTGGCACTCTTTATCCGAGAGCATTATATGCACCAAACCCTTTCTAATGCATGTAAGCGTTTACAATTAATCAACGCGTCGTATTTTTTTATGGTCGGCTAGCTCATTTGTAAATGCATTGGGCTACACAACCGATGATCGCGAGTTCGATCTCTGGCATGGACACACAATTCGTTGGGTAATGAAATTTTCAATACGGCCACTGTCACTATTTAAGTAGAACAGTTTTTAGTTAACTGCAAAGGTATGTGCACTTAGTACATGTACATCTGCTTAACAAGGTAAGTGCGATATAGAGCACTGACCCCCGTTACTAAAATACAGTTGAAAACGGAGAAAACTTAAACAAAAAACATTAAACACAACATGTATCATGCGCATTGACATCTACTAGTAGGACGAAGGGTCAGGTGGAAAAACTTGTGACATTTATACCAACTTTCTGCACAACTCCGAAATTTTAGTCCTAGTCAAGCATCCGAATCATAATGCAAAGTCATATTATCGCGACTCAGAACGGCGTTAGCATAATTGTTTGATTTAACTTAAAAAGTATCGACCGTGTAGAAGAATCTACGCTGGTGAACTATTAAGTGTTTAATCGGTCTTGTGTGTACATATATTTTTAATGCATACACGCCATTCAATGATTTAAAATATTATTATGTGATACACTTCTTTATTTCATTACTAAATGGTCATTTCAAATAAGATGGATGGGATATAGGAAAGGATAATGTAAAATAGGAATTTGGAATTGCTTAATCGTAATTGCGATTTAGGCTTTTGAACTATGTCTTGATGGTAATACGAAATAAAATAAAAAATAGCCAAACACGTGGAATGTATTCCTCAACTGAATGGCCATTTCACGTCTTTAATACATAATCGACTTACGAAATTCGATAATCCACCGAAACCAATTTATTATGTTAAACATTTTGTTAAGGTCGTTGAAATTTTGACTCCATTTCTTTACCATTTCTTTACCGCCCTATCGAAACCTGCACATTCAAATACCGACCATACCGATACAGATTTAGCTATTTAGACTAAGTCACGGTTCATGGAATTGTAATGGGTACACTTGGGTTTAATACCACATTCAAAATAATTATGTATGTACTTGACACATTGATTTGAATGATTGACAAATTTGTAGAAATAACTTGAATCATTGCTTTTCATTGTAACCCTTTTCTGTTCGTTGCAATCTTTGGTAGCTTTCTTAAGATGCTTGAAATTGCAAGAGCACTGAAAATATAAGAAGCTTAACCCATTAGTTGAAAATTTAGCAAGGTATTCTGATGTTCTAACACTCAAAGGTGGAATAGACAATATCGCTTATTTAAAACATAACCTAAATTATGAATTGAAACTATAACGGAATGTAACATAGCATACCTTATTTAGAAATCGTTAGTGTATATAGATTTAAATTAAGATTACACACTTTGTCACGAAAATAACATTAATTAGGATCAGTAAGCTGTGTTGCTCACTATATCTTCGTTCATGCAGAGAATTATTAACTGACGAAGCAAGGTTACATGCTGAGAGAGCGTATTTGTCCCTATCAGGTCAGGAGCTTTTCAAAAAAGAGTTTCAAAGTTAAACGATAGGATGGAAATGACCAGGACGTAGTAATGAATTACTTTATACATAGCTTTCTTCTGATCAATGTTAATTTACTGACCCTATATCACATCGTTCGGGGTATTAATTGTTTATGATATTATGCTTAAAATGGTAATAATAATGAGTTCACACGCAGTTTATTTTTGAAGTATTTTTCAATTATTAGTCGGTAAACATTTACATGAGTTGAAATAACATTTTCATTTGCAATACCCCATATACCGAACATGTAATATACATTGCTAATGTTTGATCTAAAGGAATACCTCTTCAGCATTTTTAAACAAAATGCAACATAAACGAATTCAATAAAATTGGTTTAATGCTTTTATGTTAGGACATTTAAGATGTTGCAGACAAGTTGCAGATGAGACGAACACGTTTTTGGTCATTTGTTCTGTGTACTAATCTGTGTTAATGCGTATTTTTATTTTACACCTTATGGGGAATGTACAGCTCTGATTCACCGGATTTTTTTGTCAACACACATCTGCTGTTAAATACCAAATCGCGGTTTGCACGTGTGTGTTTAACGCCAAAATGCGTTACATTGGGAACGCACTTTTGTGTCCACTTTACTTTAATATTGAGCACCTCTTTTCGTTGATTTCAGCTGTAAACGATCAAATACTAAACAGGCGTGTATTTGTGTATCATCTTGATCTGCACCGCAACCTCTTCCTTCTTATTGTGTTAATCCTTAGGACCACCATTAAAACCATTAGGATGATAAACCATCATCAAACATCATCATCAATTATTATCATAATAACCTTATTCGTCGTGGTAATCATGTCCATCATCACCATAATCATAGTTATCACCATCATGATACTCGTCGACATCATTAGCTGCAGCAGCAGAATTATCACTTTAACTGATATATTATGTTAACGCGTTACTATATATTTGCATCTCCACCGTAAGTTTTTCTGAATTGCAGAGTATTGATAAAATTGTATTTAGAATAAACATGTTTCACGCTTATACCCAGATTTATTCGTACAACAACATTTTTGACCACAAAAAAGACATTTTGCTAACAGACGCGCGTGATTTCACGTATTTGTCTACTTAAACTTATCTTACGAATGTTATGCAGGTTTGCACAACGATGAATAAACCCATGTTTTCCCGATTGTCAGTTACAAACTGTTTCATAAACCCGCTCAAGGGACAATCGATAAGTTTAACCACATGCACCTGTTTTCTGTTCATGTTTAAACAGCTGATGTAAGCGGATATTTCTACGCGTAAATTGCACCAAATGATTAGGCAATTACAGCATTGAACACAATAGGGCCACTCTACAGCTGTTTCAAACCTGCCGCTTTCTAATTGTTATCCTAATAACACATCTGTACGGTTTAAGTTTTACATTATTGTGCAAGCCTTATGCAAAAACCCTCATAAACGTTTGACAATATCAACACAATATATATTTACCAGATAAGCATCGGAATAATGTATTTTATCTTTAAAGAATGTCTCGTTTTCGGTCAATATTGTTCACGACTACAATATTGATCATGTTACTGTTCGGGGCCTTGATTGTTCTATCCTCATACACAGCAGTTGATTTTCACCACTTAATAAACATGAAAAATCATTTGCTATTTTATTCGTCAAGTGAAAGAATCAAATATATGTATGTGTCTTTAACAAACCAACTAAAAGTCATGTAATTAACGAACAAACCTTGACGTTGAAATCAAAATGATAAAGCGCCATTTATGTAGACCATTACTTTACTGTGATGTTAACAATAGGGTGCACTCGTATAGTTCAATTCACAAAACTGTTTCAGTAAGTTCCATTCATATTTACTAACAATGTCATTCTCGCTTGCGATTTCATTTCAGTAAGAGTGTTTTATAAAGTGTTAACAGGTGGCTCTCAATCCGAAGATTTAGCCAGTTTTGTTTGTATAAAATGAGAATATTTGCAACGTACAGTAGTTGGTTTCAATGCCATACACGATAACTGCCGTGCTATGCTATCATACATGTGTTGTGAAATTACTGAATAATGTATGTATTTACATCTTACGGTCTGTACAAGGAAAATAACACGGCACTAGTCCGACTGGAAAAGTAGATATAACAATTAAAATCAAGCTCTGGAATCCTTGTTCACTTAAATACCCTTTCATTAAGATAAAAAGTCGAAAGCCCCACGTGTGCTTATTTAAAATTTCAACCAGACTATATTGCGTAAAATAATGTGCTATCCAATAAAATAAAGTTAACACAATAATGCGGTTTCGTAGCGGTTTTCTTTGAGTGCATATGTAACAAAGAGCGATGAAGAAACTTCGGTAGCAAGAATCCACCTTGCCTTATATGAAAGCAGCTATAAAAACCTGCATATGTTTATTTTAAATATTTTGTGTTTTCAGTTATTTACAAAGGTCGTTAACAACTGAACTCCTACAATTGTGGTACCCCGTAGGGTACTCTCAAAACAGAAATGGATAATAAAAAGGTAAAATAGTTTGTCTTATCGTTAATTAATATTTTCGTCATCTTAATACTGCCAAATCAAACTATAAACTGTTTAATGTATAAATATGGTATGTGGTACTTCATTGTACGATTGACTCGGCTATTACTTACTTAAACGTACATTATGCGAATCATTCTTTTGCAGCGGTCACGCAGATCGCGGAAAGAATCCGGGCACACAACTGGGTATGTCGGAATGTGTGTTAGATTGGATGTTGTCGTTTCGGTAGATATTGTCCTTTCTCGCTTCAATTTGTAAAAAACGTTCTTGTATTCCCCAGGGGGTATCGTTTGAATGTTTAATGTCCATATTAAGTATATTTCTTGTAAATAATGATATATTCGAAGACTTGAAGACAGTCAGTATATGCTAATGTTTTTAAGTGCATGCGGTTATATAGTATGTTCGCTATGAACGCATGATTTCTTGACAAAGGTGAGACGAATTCAGCTATATGTTTAAGAAGGCCCAATACTGAGTAGCATGTCTACTCAGAATAAATTCCGATGATCGATTGAGTCAAATTCTAAAATTTAAACTCGTCGTTGTTGACCGTTTTATTCGAACGTATTGGCAAACGTATTGTTTTATATAGCATAGACGAACTTACATGTAAGTGTTGTAAAATGATCATTTAACTGAAAAGTGATTTGTTGCTTAAACGAACGGTCATAGTTAACAATACGTAAAATCGTATTTACCTTTTGTAAAAAAAAATTGCTTTATCATGATTACATGTAATGTACATTTGCGACAGGTCAGTTAGTTCGTTTGTTTGTTTTTTAAAGCAAAATATAATTAATTCAATTTGACAATATAGCAAGTTCTTTCGTCAATTGCATTTTTTCCAGTTTCCTTATTTCTTTGAAGTAATAAGCGTTAAATGCTCAACATTAACTGACCATGTTTAGCTTTAAAAAGGTGCTGAACCTTTTAAATGCGTATACGACCACCAAGCCCATAAATGAACATACTGTCAGCTAGACCTTTTCTTAAGTGTTTTCCATACCAGAGCCTATATAAGTATAAGTCAGTTTTCTATTATCGAATTTAATTTCTGACGGACTTAATGAAAACTATGCGGATGGAGATATAAACTTATGGCTGTTGTACAATTGACAACTACTTGCTTTCAAATTGTGTTTAAAATTGTCAATTATATACACAGTTGCACAATATGTTTTTCATATGACTAAAACTCTTTAATACGTATTAATTGATTTTCTGTTAACTGATCTTCAGTGCATCCATACACTACTACAGTATTTATTGTAAAACCATATACAGTCTATTAACAGAGCATCAACACTCGCTTTTCTAAAGTGCCTACTTTTCTTAATAGCTCTTTGAGATACCAATACATAATTGCTCTATATTAAAAAAATTCTTTCGACCAGCTTTTTGTTTTTCTTAAACAAACTCTGATCATATCCGTCGTTACTTGTATGGATGATATGTATATCTTTGAAAATAAGCAGATCGATATAACATACTGGAATAAATTAATTTTACATTGGCATATTTTCTCACAGTTATGTTTCTTTAATTGCGTCTGATTGTTAATTCGACCTTGCGAACATGCTTTGACTGCTACTCTGTAAGTTTCCGAATAACAAATGAATCCTTTAAGTTATCGTATACAAAGGTCGACTGATTTGATGGTGTCGTTGAGTTACTTATTATTTTTATATTATTGACAACCACTTGCGACAAGTGTATTATCAGGCGTTAGTCAGAGTTATATCGTAATTAAGTGTTAAAATCTTGTTAGTTAAGATATAATTATATCCAATTATTTCTTGACAAGTGTACTGATTATATAATGAGTTGATCATAAGCTTTTGACACCAATACGTTCTGTGGAGAGGACAATCGTATGTGTTTGATCAAATTTACTCTAAGAGTGAGGGTATTAGATAATTATTAACGATTATAATTGATCATGAAAACATTTTAGATAGCATAAATCTCTCTACCATTTAAAACCTCTTCGTTTCAATGATCAACGCGCTTAAATTTAAATTTATTTATATTTGTTAAAATATATTTCTTCTGTCTTAAAAAGCATAAAGTCAACACTGCCAGTAGCGATTTTTAATGCTTTGCGGATTGTGTCAAATTCTTGTTTTGTAATGAGATCTACAGGTAAATGTCGAAAAAAAATAAGACTTAGAGTCTATTTAACTGATTTAAGAAATGTTTTATATTAGATTTTGCATTATTACGGCGAATACGCTACTGTATTATAGCTATCCTCAATAAGCTGGTTTCATGTTACTGTATTTGAAATACCTCGTTTACGAGATGTACATGCTGATATAAATATCACAACTGAATAAAGTATTAGTTTAACATTTATTACGACTGTATCGTCTGAACATGTGTTTGACTCAAATAACGATACGAGACGCATGTACAGTTATGTGTATAATGCAATGTGCCTCTTAATGCAATGGAAAACAACACACATTTATCATGGTTTAAACTTTTTAACAAACTTTTTTCCAACAGAAGAGAGAGATCTGCATTTAAACAGCAAATTTAATAATATTCGTATTAAATCCGTAGTTTAATTTACATAACTGTCATTTAAATTCATAAAATAGCATCTGTTTATAACATATAATATAAGTTTAGTTGTACGTGTTGTCAAGCGAACATATTTGATTTTTCGGCTGAGTAATACTTTACGTATATATATAGTAAAGATAAGCGGGTGAACGGGTGGTTACATGTTTTCAGTAATGTCAGCAAAAGGAATATTCGAATGCATTCTTTAAACAGAATTTAACTTCACCGATATAATTATCTCAAGGCCAATCTGTGAACAGATATTTTCTAGTGTATGCATGTTAAATCTAATGCCGCGTTCGATATTATCTTAACAAACAATGATTGAGAATACCCCATGTATTTATATCTGTTAATCAACGCAGTGAAAGAAAATAACACTTGCTAACCAGGGACGTAGCTGAAGATGTTTCGATTATTCTTAGAGATGTAAATACGAGTCATTAATGTGTGTTTCTCTTTTACTTTCAGAAAATGTCATACACTGTCAAAGCTATGGTATCACGTTTTAATAATTAATAAGTTTTATTATTTATTAAACATACATGTATGAAGCGATTTTGATTTAAATGACTTACAAAAAGTCATTAAAATCCTATTCTGGTGTTCTATGCGATTTAATTATATAAATGCACAACAAACAATATAACCAACGTTTTACAATGATTTTATTCCCTCGAATGTCTATCAATGAATACTGGGCTAAAATTTGCTTTCTGCTCATCCACGTTTTAAAGTAAGTTCACAATTAGAACCCAACTGTTGACACAATTGTAATGTTTCAATCCATTTTAAATAAGCGATTTAAATATTATTGTGACTCGTTATTATATAAGATAATTAAATGATCGTTCACAAGTTATATTCCGAAGCAAATATAATAATACATAATTTTTCAAAATTGTATTTGTTTATTTCAATAATTTTTCCTTACATGCGTTATACATTATTTTATGCCAAAGCAACACGACTCTGTTATTAGTCATTCGGGTATTATAGGTTTCATACAGTAGTAAAAATCTCCGGTTGGTTTGAAAGAAACTAATTTTAGACCAGACGGGCTATATAATACTGTACATGATGTTTTCCTTATCCGTCATTCATTGTCGTTATACGAATTTAAACAAAAGACGACTGAAGTATATGAAATAAATGTTTTCATTTGGTGGATAAATCATGAAATAGAAATGGTTTAGGTAAAGTCGTATTCAAGTTAATACGGCGTATCTGTTGCCTGTTAATACAAAATTCATTAACAGATCGTAAATGAGCTTGTGAATGATTTGATTTTCTTGTTATGTGATTTTGACCAAAAACGGATAACACAACATTCTTTCGTCAACGGCAATCTAGACGTGCGTATACTTTTTGCTTTTATTGATTTGATGCTTAAATACACTGAAGAGTCGTGTATTGCATACAGTTGAAATCTGATACGAATCAAGTGGGTTCAGTATTCATTACTGAAAAAAGAACTAGCAACTAGAATGTCGTAAGTTATAAAATAGTATTATGTTCACAATACATTGTTGTTATTGTGTGAACATAGGTATCGTGTATTTAAATGTATACAATTTATTTTACAATGTATATAATGCAAAAGATGTAAGATGCGTTTAATTTATAGACGTGCATATATGATCATATTTATATTTCCTATGAATACAATGTTTATCCGCATTTTTCGTTCGTATTTCAAATTGGCGGTCTAACACTTTGAGTGATAGTTTCTTATATAGGAATTTTATGACAAAATAATTCTTAGCTGGAGTGTATCTTTTTGTAATGCTGCCCTCAATTTGCAATGTGCTTATAAATGAACGACTTAAGAGGGTTCATTAAAACACTTGCACATTTTTGGTTCACGAATTCCGCTTAGGAATTCAAAATTACAGCGAGGTTCTATGAAATTTAAGAATGTTAACACATTGTTTGCAACTTGTAAGTTTAAATCAAATAGAAGTGCATTCAGAATTGTTAATGAACATCTAATGCAATATTATAAATGAATTAACACGTATTTTATAAAATAGTTGTATAAGAAATTGTAAATACACTTCCAAAACAAACACACAACAAAACACCCTTGTATACTCCAAAACTTAGTTATAACAACAACAAAATAGACACATTTGTTCTCTGATAACAGAAGGACATTCGCACACAGAAGCTTACCGTGTTTTAGTGAGGTTAGTTGGAACTTACTTCCAAGATGGTGTCGTTTTTGTGTTTTCTTGAAGGAGTAGCGGATATTTTCACCCCGTAAGCAACGTTGTATCTTTATATTTCTTTGAGATGAAAACGCCCTTTCGGCTCTACAGTGTTCGCTCAACGCTCGAATATTTGTTTCAATATCGTAGACGTCTAAACAAAAAGTTATTGAAGGAAAAACGTGCACAAATCTGTTGTCTACTTAAGTGACGTTCAAGAAATTGGATGTTCGAATATCATGTTCTCTTTTAATACACAGTATTGACACACTTGAACAGTAAAATATAACAATTTCTTTGATAATTT